>NC_080394.1:6538963-6838963 GCF_028751815.1 Salvia miltiorrhiza | reverse complement strand
TTAGCTAAGTAAAAAACTCTTTCTTCTTCTTCTTCTTTTTTTTTAAAAAAAAGGAGATTAAGTAGATCCACACCATGCCGATCAGCGGGCCTCTTTGGCCAACCATTTGCATTTGCAGCCTAACCTTTAGAAGATCTGTGCTCCAACATAAACCAAATCACATACTTCCAATAATCAAAGTTAAAAAAAATAAAATAAAATAAAATGGCATCTATAACATGAACAACAGTGTATTTTGCTTTACCCCTTTAGCTACTGATCAACAGCATTAAATCATATGATATTCAAAGTAGATACTACTTGAAAAACTCTCTCCAACAAGTGAGATCGAAATTCGAATCAAAACCAATTGTTCAGCTCTCCTCATTAGAAAGAAATTACAGTAAACAAGTAAAAACACAGAAATTGCATGTAAAGTAAAAAAACGAGGAAGAAATTACGTACCTAAAGGATGAGTGACGGTGGAAGCAGCAGCAACCGCCGCCCCGCTGGTGCCGAAATGATAAAATGCATAGGATGGAGATGCTACCCATGTTGCTTTCTCTGATCCAACTATTATTATTATCCAAAACATGAATCACAACTTTAGAAACAAAAATAATGAAGATGAAGTTGCAGGTAACGAAAAAGGTAAAAGTTGTGCATACAGCATGGTTGATGATAGTTACCAGAGGAGGTGTCAGGCACCGGCAGTTCGAGAGCGTTTGCCATGGGCAATTCGATCGAGTGTGAGGTAGCAGAAGGAGGAGAAGAATGGTAGTGGCACCAGACTTTATGGAAAACGTTTCAATAATTAAATGCATTTCATTTAACTGTAAGCAAGGTCCACCCCACAATTATGGACTTCTATTCTCTCTCTGAGGCAATCATTTCAAGTTTAAACAGCTGAGTTCGAGGGAAGAAGGCAATTGCCTTTTTCTTTTTTCTTTTTTTCTTTTTATTTTTCTACTCATCCGTCCACCAAAAGCACAGCACGATATTTTTGTCATTTTTAGTGTCCACTAAAAATATTGTACTTTTTTTTAGAATACTCTTTATTTACAAAAATAAAAATAAAAAAAAAATCACACTTAATTCAATCTCAATCACTCATTTTATATAATGTTGAGACCATTTCTCTGCTACATAAAAATCACAACACATTTTATTAAAATTTGTTCCCACAAAAAATATCATACTTTTGGTGGACAGAAGGATTATTAGACTATGTTTAAAGTATTCTAACAATCCAATCATCCAATCTTTTTAATATTTAATTAAGAGATTATTGTCGGAAAATACATATTATTTGTCAATTTTCTGGTTTATAACATGACTTTATAATTTGATCAGAAAATACATCAATTTTCAATTTAATCGCAATTATAACATGACTTTATAGTCTGACAAGAAAATACACCAAGTTTCAATTTATTCTCAATTATAACATGACCTTGTAATTAATTTAGTATAATAATATCAAAGTTTAATACATTAAATATTTTTAATTTTCTTTTCATCTCACAATATACTATATATATATGTGTATATATATATATATATTTGATAAATATACATCTATATGTAAATAATATATAATATTATTTACTTTTTAACATAGTTTCTAATATATGTACCTAAATTATTTATTGGTCCTAATATTTTATAATTTCATAATTTAAATAAATAAATACTTATTATATATGTAATATATTAATAGAATATTAAAATCAAATATATATATATATATATATATTATGAAATAATTAATCATCTAACTTAATTTTTATAAAAATTAATCAATTAATTAACAATATTTTATACATAACAATTTAATATAAATACAATAAATATTAATACATTTATGATGAAAAATAATCTAAAAAAGGTCATGTTATAATTGAGAATAAATTGAAACTTGGTGAATTTTCTTGTCCGACTATAAAGTCATGTTATAATTGCAATTAAATTAAAAATTGATGTATTTTCTGGTCAAATTATAAAGTCATGTTATAAATCAGAAAATTGACAAACTACATGTATTTTCCAGCAATAACCCCTTTAATTAATTTTTCTCTATTTCATGTCATTAATATTCTCTCAACCCAGTCACATCTATTTTTTATAATTTACAGATGACCACACCAACCACAATATAATTTAGGGTAAATATCATATTAAATCTTGAACTATTCCCGCTTTATCAAAAATACCCTGGAAGTATCGAAATGCTTTCTAAACCCTCAAAGTATCAAGATTTTATCAAATATATCCCACATTTATTATCCGGTCACCAGAAATGTGACGTGGCTCGTCGGATGCCACAGTGTAATTTATATATATATTTTTATAATCCATGTCATTTTATATTCTACTTTCTAATCCATGTCATTTAAAAAATAAAAATCTCACCCTTCCCATTAAAAATCCACCCTTCCCAGTAATAAGCTCGATCGGCGCCGCTAGCTGCTGGCGGTGCGAATTTTTTTTATCGGAGATGAAATTGATAGCTATTCCCCCCGCCTGCAACTATCTCATTCTCTCGCTCTGCAAAATCGATCAATTCGCGGAAGCGATTGAGGTTTTGCGAGGGATAGGGAGAGCTGGCTGCGCTTCCGATTCCGACAGCTTCAGCCGTTTGATCTGAACTGAGCGAGGCGAGGATGGTGGATGCGGCGGCGGAGGTGATAGCGGAGATAGTGCAAATAGGGGGCGCGGCGGGCGATGGAGGTGGTGGAGAATCTGGAGGCGGAGGGGGTTGGGGTGGGGTTTGAGGCGTATGAGGCGGCGCTGGAGGGGTGCTTGGATGAGAAGCGGTTTGTGGTGGCGATGAGTGAGAGAGGGTTTATACTGTATCTAAGGGTGAGGCTGCGGCTGCTTGAGGGGTTGATGGCCATTGGTGAGGCAGAGCATGCCTCTGTTGTGAGGCGGAGATAAGCAGAGATGGGTTCCTAATTGGAACCACCTATGGAATAGATTTAATGGTGGATTTTTATTTTTAAAATAATATGGATTAAAAAAAATAGAATATAAAATGACATGGATTAAAAAAAATAAAATATAAATTGCACTGTGGCATCCGACGAGTCACGTCACATTTCTGGTGACTGGAAAATAGATGTGGGATATATTTGATAAAACTATGATACTTTGAGGGTTTAGAGAGCATTTCGATACTTCCAGGATATTTTTGATAAAGCGGGAATAGTTCAAGGTTTAATATGATATTTACCCTATAATTTATAATTACTTTACACTATTTCCGTTTGATAAGAAAGTGGCGGTCGACCTTTTTGCTGAAAGGTTGCTATTATCACTAGTCGTAAATTATGCAGTGCGACGACATAAATAGTTTTTTCTTATAAAAAAACAGACGACATAAATAGTTTTAAGAATATTTTGAAAGTGCTGGTGAGATTCAAACGTTATTATATTAAATTTTCCTTTTCTTTTTCATATTTTCTCTTAACGTTCATCGTTATATAGTTCAATGTGAATATGTAAAAATAGTATTTCAAAGGTGTTGGTGAAATTCAAACGATATTATACCATTTTTTTTTAACTTATACGTACTAGCCATAGTAGGCCATCCACGAATGCAATGGATCGTTTTTCATGCGATGTCTTATTGTTTTGTTTATTAGTTGGAACACATAGTATTTTTTATTGCCATAATTCAGAGAATCTTTATTGGAATCAATAATGTGGGGTAAAGGAGTCTTTGAAATAAGTTGTTGAACACACCACGAGATTATGGACTAATCCTATAAAAAATGGGATGTGAAAGAGAATATTGGGAGGTGTGCTTAGGCTATCCAATAAATAAATAAAAATGCTGAGTCGAAATTACGACACTACCGAGATGTAGATAGTGTATAAAATCTTATTCCAACTACCCTGTTCCAATAATAAATATTTTGATAAAGACTTGAATGGTACATAAATCACCAGAAACTTATTATAAGAGGGTGCAATTATTTGTGAAGCAAAGATATTTGTAGATAAGCTGATGCACATCAAACATAGTATTTATTTCAATTATTTGTACCAGCTGACAAGATGGCCTATTTTTTTTAAAAAAATCTCAAGCTTTAGAGAGAAGTTCGATCCCAAAGAACCAAACCTGCATAGCCACCGACATATTTATAATTTTATTTGGATTTAACTGAGTTTGAATCTGAGAACAGACAACATCAAACTAGGGAAGGCAAAAAAAATAGTACTCTCTCCGTCTCACTATAAGTGACTCAAAACTCTTCGACACGAGAATGAACAAGAATGCATAAATTACTTAAAAATAGTGAGATCTACATTTTTTAAAATGGTTAAAAATTTTCATTTATGAAAACAGGCTATATATAAGACGGCCCAAAATAAAATACAGGTCACTTTTAATGAAACGGAATGGAGTATTTCATTTGATGTTGGCAATCAGCAAAAGCCAATCTCATCAAACTGTAATTATTTATGATATTGTGGTACTCGAGGAAAGTGAAATATTGCTATGGCTATGAAAGAAATAGAAATAGGTTGAGACAGATATCAAAAGATGTCAATTTATTTCAGTCAGCAAAAATTAACAATTTATCTGTGCACATTAAATCAAAAAGCGAGATAAAAAAAACTGTGGACTCAACTCCATGGCATGTAGACATATTATTTTAACACACCATAACAACATGATCATAATATGTCAATAGATATGCTTGAATAACACAGGAGTTGAAACTCATAGCTAATATACAACATAATCGCAGCAGTAAGCCACGCTTCTCTGACGAACTCCAGCTGACACTGACGCTTGCAGCAAAGGACTTGTGAATGCATAAGGTTAATCAGTTAAAAGAGCAAAATAATCTTATCTGTGCTGTGATAGAGAAGGTCCTGCAAAGGAGTAGCGGTTAGAGACTGGTGTAGACGTCAAATCAGCTTCATGGTGGAGACTGACTCCCCGGTTGTGTTCTGATTGTTCGCAAGAAACACTCAGTGAATACGACCTTTGGTTGAATACAGATGGCTCGTGAAAATTATGGGGTGCAAAAGCTCTATCTCCATCAGGAAATGTCCTTGCAGGATGGCTTAGCATATGGCTTGTGTGGTTCTGACCACTGGTATAAAGCTCCCTACCAGCCAGAGGATATGATTCTGCTGGAGCTGCTGTTGTGATCGGCATAGACAGATACCGATTTACCAATGAGGTGGTGGCCTCGTCATATGGGTCATATGAATTCTTGCGAGGCTCTGTCATCGTGGGAGATGCTGCATTTGGCATTACCTGGCGCTGGGGCACTCGAAGGCCATATGTGCGGTACTCCTTTTCACTAAGGTAGAAAGGATCAGGTTGATTGACTTCTCTTTGCTGCATAGCTGAACCCATACTCGTAGAAACCGGGTTCCTAAGTAGATGCTTTAGTTCAAGATCAAGTTTTTTAGGCACTGATCTATTGCTGACATTATCGCCTGCAGTTTCTGGCAAGAGATGCCTGCCCTGTTGAAGCCCATTACTTCTGTATTCTTGCTCAGAAAGAAAAAGTGGATCCCGGGGAGGAACAGGGCTATGAGTGACATGGTTGTCAGAGAATTGTTTCTCATGTGTATCAGAATTGCCACATTTGGTCAAATATCTTTGCCTCAGGTATTCCTCACTAAATGAAGTTGCCGGTGGAGCCGAACAATAAGTTGAATCTTGGACCATGGATTTGCCATTTGGATGCAGCAAAGGGGTGGGATTGAACATGCCTATCAGATTTTTTACCTGCAGAAGAAGAAGAATGAAGTTATAGTTCCAAAGTCTTGCTGAAAATGTTGGAATCTTAGTAACACATTCAGGAGCCATAATCGATTAATCATACTTGTTTTACTGTCAACTCTGTTTGGAACTTGCGTTTCTTTTCATCGTAGCTGTCTCTGATTGCTTTCTTAAACACACTCTCAGGTAGTGGAAGGCATGCCTTGTGAACAATGAAACGGACCTGCAGAAGAAAAAAAACAATAAATCAGAAAACAAAATGCAAATCGGGGTGGAAAAAGGTAAACCTATAAGAGCACAGTCAACCTGAGCTGGGAAAGCCCCATCAAAAGCTGTTGGCTCAAGTTTCATGCCACCCGCAGACGATGCTTCAAAGACCCCATACATGAGCTTGAGATCGTAATCATAAAGGAAAAATTTAAGACCAGGCTTGATGTTCATCACAACCTCTTTCTTGTGTGCTGGCAAACCCATTATTTGGTATCTAAAGCAATCTGGTTTAGTTTTCGAGTTGCACATAAAGATCAACCCACCAAGTTCTTTCTCAGTTTCATCATCAATTTCTCTGATAATTTCTTTTTCCCTTTCACGTCGACTTGAATTTTGCTTTTCAGTAGCAACCCGATGGGAATAACCTCTTTCTTCACGTTTTTCAGTTCTTTTCCTCTTATTCTCTTTGGGGCTCTGATTTCAGCAGCAGGCCCTGCTTCCTTGTTATGGCGAAATGAATTTTTCTTTTCATCAGTAACTGGATGGGAATGACCTTTTTCTTCACGTTTTGCATTTATCTTCCTCTTATTATTTTCCAGGGCTCTGACTTCAGCAGCAGGCTTGGCTTCTTTATCTTGTTTACAACTCTGAAGAGATTTGCTTCCATATTCAGGGTTAAGCCTGTCAAGCTTAAGCCATGTACAAGGCTTCCTCACTTTAGAAGTTGGAACAGGTTCTTTTGCATCATCGCCTTTTTGGTCTTCAACTATTTTCTTGTTTGATACTACCTCTTCTGGAGTAGAATCAGAAGCAATGATAGCTTTTCTCAGCCTTTTCAGTGGTCTCTTGCTAGGAACAGCATCTTCTGTAGTAGATTTAGTGGCTGCACTGGCTTTCAGTTTCTTGTTAGAAACAACCTCTTCTGAAGTAGATTTAGTGGCAGCACTAGCTCTTCTCTTGCTTTTCCTGGCCATATTTGTACAGGCTAACCTACCTCAAAGTCAAACTAAATACTGCAAAAAATATATATATACATATATACATAATTTATTTTCCGGCAATTGAAGATGAAAAAAAGAATCTTTATGCAGACTAAAGAACATTCAACCACTGCAGAACGTCCTCATTAAGTGACTAGAAAATGCATGACAATACTACAAAGCATCTTGTGAGGTATGAATTTTAGTGAGACTTGTGAATGTTTAATAAGTATCTTTTTCACATCCTTACTTAAACGAGTGTTTCCAATTTTTAAGCACAGCGACATCACTATGAACCAAAACCAGCAATGTCAATATCTCAATTTTCAAATAACCAATACGCAATTTTTGAAGTGTTACCTCTCCCCCAAATCAACAGACAACCAATTGTTTGCATTAATTTTACATCCAGCTTCAAATTTTGGTTTCAAGTTTCAACCCAAATTCATATACATATGTCTGCCGATTCACATCCACCCAGTACAAACCTCACATTCTATCCAGTTCGAAATAACCCCAGCAACCTTTTCTAGATACATGAACACATCACACTTCAACCCTAGATTATTAAAATATTTTTCCATCGCCATGATGTAATTCTCCAGATAACAATAAAGGAAACAATTGTAGGTACTAATTAAAGCGTTGGTTTCTCAATTAACAAGACAAACATCGAATTGGCAAAATCATCAAACTAAACACCATGAAAATTACCCGCAATTCGCACAAATAAATTACCTGGTACGCACTTAATATTTTTCATTAATCATACACTCTCCAATCCTAAGTAGCTAAAATAACCACAAAAAGAAGGATAATTCATCAAAATTGACGTTGAATATTAGAACTAACCGTGAAATTCTGCGGATTTTGCCGCCGAGCCGCCGATGTCCCGAATAAGGGCAAAGAGAGAGAAGTGTGCGTTAAAACTATAAACGAGTAGAGTACGTAGTACTACGAATTAAGGAGAAAATTCGGGCTCTTTATTGTGGGCTGGGCCCGTAGATTGCACGTCAAAGGCCCGAAAACAGTCATAATCTAAAAGAAGGCCTCCTCTTAAAAGGTTTCCAAAAATTATGAACTTTGGACTAATTTTCAAATTTATCATGAGCTTTTTTTATATAAAAAATTCCTTGAATTTAAGGGATTGAATAATTTTTTCACATTTTTTTGTTCCAGTGAAGCTCTCTGCTGACATGGCAATTACGAGCTGACATGGCGCCGACATGACGCCTACTATGACTGAAAATTGACACATGAAAAAAAAAGAACAAAACAAAAAAACAAAAAAAGAAAAGAAACCCCCTATCGTCTCCCCCCTCAGATCCACCGCACTGCCTTTCCCCACCACCTCCCAACTATTCGCCGCCACCTTCAATCCCCCCATCGTCTCCCCCTTTTCCCCCATCCCCAAACCCTAATTTCACCTCCTTCCACCCGTCGCCGCACCAGATCCGGCGCCCCTGTCGCCGCCCACCCATTCAGATCCACCGCTCTGCCTTCCCCCACCCCTCGATTATGCCTTCTCCCGCGCGATCCTCTTCCAGCGCCTCTCCGTCGCGCTCTCCGATGTCCTCTCCGCAGCCCCCTCTACTGCCTTCCCCCACCACCACACTAGATCTGCCACCCCCTCTGTCGCCTTCCTCTACCCAAAATCGAAGAGACATAAATTGATGCAATAAGGTTAGGGTTTGCGATAAGGAGAGCTGAGTCTTTCTGACGAGTTCGACTTCCGGCGTTGCTGCTGCTCGACTTCTGGTCCGGCGATGCAGTTGGGCTCAACTAAGAGAGAGAGAGGTTTGGGCTCAAAACGACGTCGTTTTACCCCCAACTAAACGACGTCGTTTTGATTCACAGCCGGTGACGCCATGTCATTTTTCAGGTCACTTAAAAATGTCATGTTAGCACTCAATTTGAGGATTTTTGAAAACCATGGAAAAATTGTTCAGATGATTAAATTTAGAGAATTTTTGATTAAAAAAAAAAAGAAGTTCATGGCAAGTTTGGAAATTGGCCCAAAGTTCATAATTTTTTGCGTAATTAACCCTTCTTAAAATGGCAAAAAGCTACTAATTTAAAGGAATTAAGAGAAAAGTTTGTCATATTAAAAAAAAAAAGTTGTGTATTAAGTGCCATAAATAAAAAAGCAAAAATGTGAATAAAGAGAAAAGTTTTTGTTATATTAAAAAAATGTTCAAGCTATGCAGGACAACCTGAAAAGAAATACTGTTCAAGTTTTGCGGGGCAAATAGAGTAATACATAATTATGAATTTACTATTTAACTCTAGAGTGCATAGCCTTCAAATTAAATTCCCTACAATATATAGCCTCCAAATATATACTAGTAACTTTTGTTATTCAGTGCTTCGTTTTCATAATCATGTTATATAATCTTCTCAATCATTCCAATTTTTAAAGTTTTGTTGTGTCATCTCAACCATATATATATCTCCATACGAAGAAAACATACCAGAGGCGAAACTTCCATTTAATTCAACCATGGCGGAAGACAAAACTAAAAAATTTACCATCTTAATGTTTCCATGGCTAGCTTACTCACACGAATTAATAAGATTCTTTGACACTGCTAAATTTAACATCATATTTTGATTTGGTGGAAATTGAATTCGCCCATTTTTTTATGACGATTTGACTTCTAATTTAATCTACAACATTTTGTGGATATATTGATGTCTGCAAAATATACATCTCAAGAGAATTTTCTTCAAGTTATCTTATATTGGTGACGTGAAATGTAATAATAATAATAATAATAATAATAATAATAATAATAATAATAATTTCAGATGGCTCCCCCGCTTTCATTCAAGGTATAAAAAAAATAATCTGACTTCTTCTAGAGGATTACGTTGGAGAGGGCGCTTTTCGTTTTGGATCGGGGCAATGCACAAAAAATAAAGGTTCCGTTCGTCACACAAATGGAACAAGTTGGATTAATGACTTTTAAAACAAATAACAACACCCCAACATATCATTCTATTTTAAGAAAAATTAAATGGGCATCAGTTTGAGTTTTTAACTTCTCTGCATGCTCACAGACATTGCCAACAATAAAACCATTGACACTCACATGCGCATGTTCACAATAAATAAATTGGATGTTATTCAACTAGTTATAATTGGGAAAAACACACAGAGTGTCTAGCTTAAAACTATATAATACACATTAAATTAAATGTATTTACATGTTTTTTTCTCTATTTAAAGAAAGCAACCAACATACCGACTTTTTGGACACGTGCATTTAACGTGCCTTTTTCCAATTTTGGGGGGTAAAAGAAAACGAGAGAAAACAATGATATATACATATTGTATATGCTCTACCTACTTTGGACAAAACATGATATATGTATGTAAAATATGAGTCTATTGTCTATTGTTATCTAATCATGCAAATATGTACACGTATTTATTAATTAAAAAAAATGAATTACCAATAAGACGATTTTATGGAAAAAACAAAAAGAGTTACTATAATCAGCAGTTCTCTTATTTTTATATATTATATAGATTTAGGTTTAATACATATTGCACCCTCATTTGTATATATTATATAGATATGTTTAAAATTTGAGATGAAATACTATATGAAGATAGGAGTTCATACATTTCTTCCAGCCTCAAATTTGTTAAATTGGGATTTGAGAGACACAAGTCTTGTCTTCTTCTTTTTCTTTCCTGAAATACTTACAATTAAAATAATTATAAATTATTTATAAATAACAATTGAAATTATTAAATATATTGAAAAACTAATATAATGATTATGAAATAATCTAACCCAACTAAAGAATATTAAATAATAACTAAAGATAATAATAAATCCTAATTATGAAAAGATCAACCCTAATAAAAGAGACTGACAAAAAACTAAAAAGTAAAAATATATAGAGACCCACATTTTGAGCAATCAAACAATTATATACAAAAAATAAGAAGCAAATTATATAAACCCTAAAATTTTGAAAACAAATCCTAATTAAAACTCCAAATCATTTTTATATTATAAAATTATTACAAAAATTGAAAACTGAAAACTAACCATTAATAAGCATGAAAAGAGGTGCACATCACATCCTGTGCGCATATGAGTAGGGATGACTGATGAGTTGCACTCTGTACATCATATACATCATCCAATTTGCCTTTGATGACAGACGTCAATGGCCATTCTCCTTCCTATCTTTGAAAAGCCTATACCTGTACAAAGAAAGCAGTTTGTAGAAACCCAAAATCAACACATCAACGTGAAAACTTGTAGATGCATTTCACCATGATGTTTTATTCAAGAAATGCGCGGATTCGAATCAAGTTAGTGCATGACTTGATAAAAAAAATCAAATTCTTGGACACATTATAAGTTTCATGTAAATGTATTTTGAACTTTACTGGCCTCTCGTATTGCAGTTCCTGAGTTACAATTCCATTCAGCAAAAGCTCTGAGTCATAGATGGAAGCTCCTGCATGTCGAAGAATAAGTACATCAATCAAAAGGGAAAAAGCCAAAATGATAATAAGAGACTTAGAAAAGATTGGTACCTTTATGGAGATACTGTAAGCAAATTGTATAATCTTCTTCAGAGGAGAGGATTAGTACATCATTGTGAATCAGCTTATCCTTCGTCGCATTCAGTATGCTTTGGACCACCTGAGGAACATTCATAAAACTGTAATTTTAGATTGAGTTCTCAGAAATGATACTCTGCCTGGTCCACCAGGACCACCCTAATCCAGAAAGTTTAGGTTGTGTTTAATATTTGTCTTGTTCATGTCCTAACTGAAATCATTTGATTTTGAATTTCCTCATCTTATGGAATGTAATGTAGCACTTTTTGAAGTTTGTAGTGACAGCTCGTACCTCTCCCTGAACTGCCTTGACCAAGCTGTTTATCACATCGACACTAGGTTTCACATTTGGGGTGATCAAGACTCTACGACCCTGCAAATCAATGGAAAGAAGTCATAAATTAAAGCACACGTCTTCACTGCAATGCTGCTTCTGTTCAAAATGTAATTGATGTATCACCTTCAAAAGTGGATGTTGATTGGCGCGAGTGAGCGAAACATGCATGTTGAAACCAATTTCTTTTTCCTTTTTCTCATCTCTGAGGATGTAACTCTTTTCGTCAACATTATAGCCAACTAGTTCGCAGCTCTCAAGCCATAAATGTGTCACCACATGTTTGCCAAGACTAATGGCTTCCAACATGTTCCTTGTCCGTACAAATCTATCAGCTACAAAATGTGTTGCAGCAGAGGAACATGATGCAATTGAAAATCCTAGTCGTGCTACAATCTGTATCAATGAATATATTAGTAAATATGCAACTCACACCGACAACAATACCAGGTTATTTAAACAATTGACGGTTGATTGATGGTAGAATGTACCTTTTTCTGCCGCTTGAGTGTGCTTGTGTCCAAGTTCTGGCTGAACAAAATGCATACTTTCTCTGTAGCTCTTCTCCTTCTTAAATCTTTAGGAAGAAAATCAGGCAATGAATCAGTGTAACCCAATCTTGTAAGCTCTTTCATTAGGGGAGATCTTGAAAGAGGGCTCAATGATGATCGCTTTCTTTTGGCAGAATTCCCCTTTGACAATGAGTCTACTTTCATGTTAACTGAAACATCATCTGCAGCAACAATTTGCTTTAATTGTTTGTTGGCATCAGATTCAATAGGAATATTTACTTGTTTGCCTGGAACTGCACTATCAGTAAGAGGTGAACTTAAATCAACAGCCAATTTCACAGAACTCTCTGCGTGTTCTCTTCCTAATGAAACTTTGCGCCGTCTGCTATAGACTAATAGCTTTACCTCCCTGCCTACTGCTTCTTCTACAGGTTTCAGAAAATTATCATTTGAGGCAAATGCAAAACTTTGGTTACTCGAGCAAATTGCATGGCGTGGTCTGGATACATGTGCTCTTTTCCCCTTTGGATAGACCCGTGTGCTGAACTCTGAAAGAGTCCTATCAGCCACATCCAGATAAGAGTTTTCTTTGCCTTTTGCATTGTCTCTAACCACTTCAGAAGATGTACCGAGATTTGACTTCAAGGAGGTTGCACCGATCCCCTTTTTGCATGAACCTTTGTGAAAGCTACTACTTATCTTTTTTTCTTTTCGAGGGGGATCACACTTGATGCCATCAGCTGTCTCGTTTTCCCATCTGCTACGTACACGATCAAGTTTCTGAAATTCTTTTGAGCTAAATTTTTCAGTAATTCCATATTCCTCTTGCTGCAAGGTGATCCTTGAAGATGCTGCAGTTTTTCTGTTTATTGTATTTTCTGTTCTGTCATTGAAGAATTCCTCAGCCATGAGTTTCTTGGTCGTCAAATTTTTGCCTACCACATGTTGAGAAAAAGTTTTCCGCAGTTTCTTAACTCGTTTTGCAGCCAACCTACATAAACTTTTGTCCTGAACAATAGAAATTTTTCTAGTTTTAGAGCGTTTCTCTTTGCACCTCCAGTCTACAAAAGCCACTTCCTGACTGGCTGCATTTGATTTACTCATATTATTTACCGCATTAGACGAGTCCATAAGTGGGTTGTTCGAACCTTGATGGATGAAACAAACATCAGCCATCGGAGTACCTGCATGTACTAATTCTTGCATAGCTTCAGCAGCCATTTGAGTGTCTAAGCCAATACATGATTCATCTGGTGTAAGCCTTAAGTGTTCAACATTCTCCACATTCTGCCTTGATATTCCAGCATCAAGCTGCTCGTCCAACCCCATGGAATCAGGTGAAATACACATTCCAGGATTTGATCGCACTTTTTCAGAGTCATTGGAGCTCAACCAAATTGTGTCAAAATTATTGGAAATTAACATGTTTCCAGGCAACTTCTCTTCTAGCTGAGGATTGAAGATCTCATTTTGCAACTTAACATTGGTAGATTCTTGATCGACAGTTACAGAACCAGGTTTGTCACCTTTAAATCCAAAGACCGAATCCCCATACAGTCTTGGTGAGGAGTACTCAGCCTTATCAATCTGCATTTCAGCCCAGTCAAAAGTTGTTAACTTGCTAGCAATTGATCCAAGGGTTAGTCTCCTAGCCAAACTTTGAGCACCCTTTGCTCTCAAATAGGGAGGTGACGTGATCATGTCTGTCTTTCTAGTTGGGATGTCTTCGTGTGAACGCAAATCACAAACTGAAAGGTAGTCTTCCACAAACCGCAGGGCCTTATCTTGTGATTCTGAAACTTGTGGAGATTCAATCACCTCTGAGCGCTTAATGTCATAATTTGTACCCTTCCCCACAACCATGTACTTAGATTCTTCTGAGGACAACTTCCTCTCGAGTAATTCTTCCTCTGTATTCGCTGGATTCATTAGAACCGGTTTTTGCTCTGATGAACTGGATACTACACTGTCCACAACCACACGATGTTCTTTAAATCTATAATCATTACACATACCAATCCTCTCAGCAGCACTTTCTTCATCACCCATTTCCCTTATAGCTGAATCAAGACGACCTAACACATTCTTCTTAACCTTGTTAAGCCTCCGGAAATAACCTGGGGCAAAGAGAGAACTGATGTTAACTCAAAGAACCAACATGAGAGAACGCTGCAAATTTGCATTGAATCGTCTGACTTCAACCAACTACGCTTCCAAGAAGAGTTTCAGACATACAAAAACATAAACATTCGCTAAAGAACATTTTTTCCAATGCGAGAATCTCCAAGTAAAACAAGTAAAGCTTTTTTCATGGAAGCAATTAGTTGCTGAAATCCTTCACTTCACAAGGAGAAGATGGGGCTGACATACATTACATTTTGTAGCTTCAAATTTTCACCACATTTCTAATCAAATAAGTGAATAGCAATTTACCTGCAGGAGCTAGCGGTCGTCTCAGCAATCCTATAACACTCCTGCCAGAAAACCTTCCAGTTACACCACAACATTCATTCATCGAATTTGCAGCCTCATTTCGATTCTCCCCTTCATCATCACTATCAAGAGCTACACCTTTCTCCAAGTAATCATTCATCTGATCACCCGATTGTTGAGCTGATTCACATCCATCCAAAACCTGAGTGTTCATATCAATACTCAGTCGCCCGGATTTTGTGATGGGGCTGTCGAGGGCAACTGTGTCATCCAAGGGGACAGTATTTTCATACAATGCCATTCCACCTTGCAACTTCCTTATCCTAGCTCAAAACGCAGAGTTAGAAACGAAGCTATAGAAAAGAAAAATCACTGAATCATGTGTACATAAAAATTACAACATTTCAGCATTATAATATTTGATTAAACCATTCTTGATCTGGATTGTGATTTTGGTAGTGCCATCATCATCATAGCCAACATGAATATCTAAAAGTAACAAACCACGGGAACCGCACTAAAGATAATGAAATAGTATCATCTACATTTAAAGATGAGGGAAAAAAAACTAAATGCTTGAACAAATGAGATATTAGAGCGCCACAAAAAGCTGAAAATCGAAATTGTACGAGCGTTCATCGCGTGAAAAATTCAAAAAAAAAGGAAAAACGAAAAAAAAAAGCTTATTCACCTAAAGGATTTGGAATGTGTGCGAGAGCATAATCCGCGATTATTCAGTGGAACATGTGATTTACAGTAGTTAGGGTTTGAGTGAGAAGCAGATATTCGCAAATGAGCTGTGGATGAATGTATGAAGTGATGGGAAGTAGAAATTTCCCGAAACCGGGGAAGATGACTATTTAGTGGGGCAAATTTTGGAGGGAAAACGGAAAGAATCCCTTGTTGATCATACGACAAAGATAAATAAAACTATAGAAAATCGAATATATGAAAGGGCATTTGGTCTAGTGGTATGATTTTCGCTTAGGGTGAGAGAGGTCCCGAGTTCAATCTCTCCTTCTTTCGTTTTATTTTTAGCTGCTTTGCTTATTACGAATAAAAAGTGGATATGCCAGCCTATGGTGATTATAGCTATCAAAATATAGCCCAATTAAACTTTTTGGATTGGGATGGATCATGCATTTAGTTCTTGGGCTTTGTGAAGAATAAATTCAGAAACAATTGGGCCTGATTGATTTTGGACTAAACGGGCCTTTCTGGCATGCTCAACTAAGAAGGTAACTCATCTCTTTGTTTGAGTTTACGCAAAATATAGAAGAAAAAAGAAATTCCCCAAATCCCTTGCCATTGCCAAACCTCGCCGGTCGCTGCCACCTCTTCCGAAGACCTCCGTCCAAGCGCCGCGCCATCTCCGTCTCTGAGAAACACGCACGCATACGGATACATTTGTTTAAACGATGTGGGATGAGAAGCGGGAAGTCGTCACCAAATACAGATACATTTGTTTAAACGATGTTGCAGATTTTGGTTATGAAGAAGCCATAGATCTAAGTTTGATGCGATCTGCTTGTCAAATGTTTTGGCTATAGAGTCAGAGAATGATAAACTTGATCGGATCAAAATTTTCATTTAGATCCACCACCACCAGGCCTAAAGCTTCCTCTAAATGTCAGAGAACAAGTTGCAAAGTGTTGCTTCGTATTGCAAAAGTTATGGAGTTGGGCTTGTGGCAAAATAATGTTGCTAGCTGTTTGGGTTAAAACAAATTAATGTGTTGGGCCTAAATAAATGTAGAATGGGCTTGTGGCTGATGCTTTTGTCTATTTCAACTTTCAAGTTTAAAAAAAGAAAAAAATGGTCCCAATGATTGAGCCACATATGGGATCATTAATTATGAGCTACAAAAAAAAAAAATATATTACTCATTGTCATGTTTCTTTTCGGCACAGTAACCTTTTAAAAAAAGGTTAATTGAATTATTAAGTGGTGTAGTGTAGAGTTGAAAATGTGATACAAGCCTAAAAAATTCTTACTTTTTAAGATTATTTTTTTTATAAAGAGAAATAAGACATTTCAAGTGGAACAACTAAAAAAGAAAAATAAGACATTTGAAATGGAAGGAAGTATAAAAAGTAAACCGGATCAAGATGATTGCGCATGAATTCCGAAATAAATAAATATCTATAGTCCCTACATATGCTTTTTTTATATTTATTTTTTAGGTTAATTAACTATAAATACATAAAAAAATTGTAGGCGTGTAAAAAAAAAGGGGGGCATTCCGAGAATCGAACTCGGGACCTCTCGCACCCAAAGCGAGAATCATACCACTAGACCAAATGCCCATTGATGCTATTGCCTCTGATATTACCATTTTATAGACAGTAGACATTGTGATGGGACCTCTCTATTTGTACTTCCTTTGAACTTTGATGATTGGGTAAACCGATTTCAAGGATCAGGACCGCGCTTGTGGGAATCGTATTGGATGTTAATAAGGTCATTTGTTTCATCCATAAGTTCATAAGCATATATGATACTTAACTTCAATTAATATTGAGGTAATATCAAAGTTCAAACCTCCCCTATTACTTCATCATGAATTAAGAAAGATAAGAACAAGTGGGCAAGTTCAAAAAGTTGATCTTTTTGGTAATATGATTTAGCCGATGCAACGGATCTAACAGAGATCTAATTTGCAGTTTTCATTCATTGAATATGATGACAGTAACTATGTGAATGTCATTCTCATTTTTGGGTATTTTAATTAATATGGTCATAACCTATACTCCCATCCTGAGTTACAAAATGGGAATGCTGTAAATCATTTATTTAGTGTGTTTTAAGTCAATCGTGAAGGAGTGATTATGCAAATGCTGCAAATCATGTATATATATCTTTTGAGACATAGGCAAATTTAGAAACTGAAAAGTAGGAACAATTCAGAATTGCTCTAATTTCTTTACACAAATCTCAAATCTGTTTTGTTGAATGCGGGAAGCTTCAGAATTGGTCTAGTACAATCTTGCGCATGAATTCCTCTGGTGCTGCACACATTCAACATAGTAATACAGTTACATACTTACTCCATCATAGGCAAAAAGCAGCAAGCAGTGTCTGAAGCAGAGATGTGTACCTAATCCATTAGTGAAGAGTTTGAACTGACCAAGAGCTTGTCTGATGAACATCTCCACACCACTCACTACTATGGCTCCAACCTCCGCAGCCTCTTGTAATAACCGAGTGTTCCGCGGTGTGTAAACCGCATCAAAAACCAGCTCGTACGACGTCAAGGCAGCCTAAGAAAGCACACACCATGCACACATTGTAACAAAAACTATATATTATGTGAAATGGAATATATTGAGAGGTTTGAAAACCTTGCAAATGGGAGTTTGTTGGGGATTTGGGTCCATCCCAATAGCAGAAGAGTTAGCAAGAATCATCCCTTTTTCGGGCCGGAATTCGTTCAAGCACTCGTAGGGCAGAGCTTCACCAGATACTGCTGCAGCAAGAGCCTTTGCTCTCTCTTCACCCAAAAACAAAACATAGAAATAATGTAAAAAAAATTCACACACAAGTTACATGATGAAGAGATGTAGTGGTGCAGACCAAAACTGCGGTTGAAGATGACGACGCGGGCCCCTCTGCTCCTAGCTCCGAAGGCCATTGCTCTGCCGGCCCCACCGGCTCCGATCAAGACAAACAGTCTCCCAGAAATTGGTGACACATGTCCATTGACGTTGTGGCGTTGTCTGAATGCATCTTCAATGGCGGTTATGCAGGCCTCGCAGTCGGTGTTGTAGCCGACGAGGAGGCCGTCGGAGGGCCTCCGGATGATGGTGTTGACAGCGCCTATCAGCTGAGAAGAAAGGCAGAGCATCACAAACAATTAACACTGATCAAAACTATATATATATGAGAAAGGTGGTAGCACTACCAGAGCCAGTGGATCGACTTCATCGCAGCAGCTCACGGCCGTCTCCTTGTGAGGTATGCCCACACTAGAAGGAAATCAGATTATGACATGTAAAAGAAAGAAAAAAAAAAGAAAGAAAGAAATGAGAGGTACCTAAAGCCAGCAAAGTCATTGCAGGAGTAAACTCGGAAGAATTCGTTGATGTCATCAACTAAGAGGGGGACATAGATGCCGTTGTAGCCCGTGTGTCTGAAGGCAGGGTTGTGGAGAAGAGGGCCTTTGCTGTGGCCGACTGGATTTGAGACAACGCCAAATATTTTAGTGTGGGAATCCATGTAGTGTAGTTTGTATATCTGTCTGATGCTAGCTAAAGGCGGCAGTCCTGGTTCGGTTTTGCCGTTTAGGCTGCCTGAGACGATGAATGCACCATATTTGGGGCCCAGTAGTTGGCTGATGAGGCCTCTATCCCCCACAGCTCTAGCAATCAGTGGCACCTGGCAGTGAGTGAGCACGTGGAAAATGGGGGCTACGTGGGTGATGGAATCAACGTTAATCACGAGTTTAATGATATCTGCATTTGCAGACTGCATGTCCACGATCAAATCGCCCAGTGTTTCCGCCGTCAAATTTCCCGTATTTACATAATTCGAGACGATCACCTTCGTATTGGATACTTGTCTTTTCAGTTTGCTAACAATTTCCCAAGCGCGCACCTGCATGCGATATAATAATAATAGTATTAGAATTCTCGTTTTTTATTTTGTCAAAAAAAAAAAATTTGTGATTGTATAAGTAGTTTAGGATTAATACCACATGAGCAATCAACTTAGATAGTTGACTAGTTCAAAAACCTAAGATAATTGAGTTTCAAAAGTCATTCTATTTTTTCAATAATAGAATTGATACACAATAAAAAAAATGCTAAATTTAAAAGATTGTGAAATTAAATAAAAGAAGAAGAGAAAATGCGATTAAAAAAAGGAATGAATAAGAAGAAAAGGAAGTGGGACCTCGTGATTAATTTCTACAAATTCGACGCCCACAGCAACGGCCCGGTTTAGAATTTGAAGCCACGTGGCCTCTATGATAGAATGTCTTCTTCGTTGATCTGTACATCTATTGGGCCCAAGAAGAAATATGCCATTAACATCTAAATCATTCCAAACTAAAAGAAAGATTTCGTCAATTAAATTACTCCGTAATTAATTGTTTTGGTCCCGGATGGCGCCCAAAATATTGTAGGCCTTTTTTCTGAAATTAATTTTAATAATAAACAGTACTTAGCACTTAGTTTTTAACAGTACATTTAAATGTAGAAATATGTTTGATTAATTATATAGTAGCATTGATATTTTATTTATACTAATATATATATCACATTAAATTCCAAATTATTTTCGCACTATCAAGTATATCATGAATTATTGAAAATATATTTTAAATTTTTAAATGTCCAATTTGTATCAATCGTACCCTCCATCTATTTTTCAGCTTCGAAAAGTAAATATTCCTCGTTGAAGCATGTAGTATATAAGTAAAAATATTCAAAAAGAAATCACCTATCTCATATAATATTGAGTACAAGAAGTGGTATTTCGTTTTGTATTTTTAATTAACATTTATTTATGTCCACTGTTTTAAATTGTTATACAATTAGACCAATGTGATATTCCTATTCTATACAATATAAAAGTCCTAATCTATTTTACCAAGGAGTATTTCGTTTCGCAGTAGATAGATCAGGTAAATCTATCAAAGTCTTTATTTACAAGGCACACAACACAATACACAAATATAAATAAATAAATAAAATTAATTAATTAATGTGTGACATTCTGCCCCTGTAGTTTTCTAAAGTCTTTGATGTAGTTTTCAGAGAGCCCACAATTTGTTTGGAATGCATGAATTATTGGCGCAAAACTTACGCTTTAAAAAAAAAGAAAAAAAAGTAAATATCATGAAAATTCCTCAAGTATATCCATTTTATTAAAAATACCCTGAAACTTTTAAAATATTCTTTAAATCCTTAAACTATCATGTTTTTATCAAATATATCATGCATTTATTTTTCGGTCACCAAAAACGTAATGTGGCTCGCCGAAAGCCACAATGTAATTTAAAAAATCCATTCTGAAATTTAAAATTCACTTCTATCGTGTTTGAAATTCACGCTAATAACCTACAATTAGGGATAAACACGATGGAATATGGTACGAAACGAAGTCATTTTTTCCATGTCATTACAAAAAAATAGAATATAAATTACATTGTGGCATCCGGCGAGCCACATCACGTTTCTGGTGACCGAAAAATAAATACAGGATATATTTGATAAAATTTGATAATTTGATGATTTAGATAACATTTCGAAAGTTTCAGGGTATTTTTGATAAAATGAGTATAGTTCATGGGTTTTCATAATATTTTTTTTTACCCTATAAAAAAATGTAACGGTAACCACATACTTTATCAATTGAGCCCATTTCATAATGCCGTTTTCTACCCATCATAGAATACACGTATTTTGTATGATTTACCTACCGACTAGCATCAAATAAATGCGATGTGATTTATTGGTCCATTTGTCATGTTATATTAATGTTTTATTATTATTCAACTAAATAATAATAATTATGTTTTATACTTTATTCGGTTATAAATTCATACTGTATTTTTATTATTAAAGATGGTTTTCCGAATGTAATATTATATTTAATGTTGTTAGAAACTATACCAGTTTTTTGGATCTCTCAAAAAAAAAAAAAAAAAGAACCTACCAGTCTTTTATCAAGGATGAACCGATTAAGGGCATATGCGATGTGAAAATTGCATGTTGATTTCAGTTTTCCAAGTACTTAATGTGTTCATTGCCTTAAACTATATAGGATGTGTTTGCTTTGAGGCATAAGGAAGGAATAAGCTATATTTATCACCTTATACCTCGTTTGTTTTGATGTATGAAAAAATCAGGGTAGATTGTATAATTTTTCGAGCAGCTCGTTATCCATTGGGAAATGGATAATTTTATACCTTAAGAAAGAATGGTATAATTTTATACCACCTTCTAAGGAGTTTATAAATATATTATCATTCTAACTAAACAAGATATAAAAAAATGATCCACATTTTAAATGATAAATTCATACCTCATTATATTATTCCTCTATTTAAAAAGATAAAAAACAAACACACCCTATATGTATAATCAATTGTGAGACATTCCTCTTTGAACCAATTAATATGAGTGAGTGAATAACTCTAAAAAATGTCATTGCATCTTGCGTATATTAAATATCATATTAATATATTTCATGATATAATAAAGAAATTGAACCAAATTCCGTTAAAAATTAATACATACTATATTTTTTAAAGAATTATAACCCATGATTTGGAAAGGGACCGAATGGGAAGGAGAGGTTAGCACAACCTTAGAAGTTAGAAGGAGGGGGATAAAATCAAGAGTTCGTTCTTAAAAATAAGCGAATACAATTCAGATTATAAATAATAAAATAAAAATAAAAATAAAAATAGCGAATGAGAAAAACTAATTAACTCCAAATATTATAACGAAAAGGACTTAACAATCGGTTCACATACAAACATAATCACGTGAAAAATATTCTATTTCTTGATAATAAGAAAACGTCTGTGTCAGCCTAAAATTGAACATAAGAGGCAAGAAATGTTACCATCAGTATCACGATCACGCTGACATATTGTAAAAAAATGACCTTTCGTAATAACTGGGCTTCTATTTTACTTTGAATAAACATAACAGATAGACACGTATTGTTTGGTATGATTCGTATGAACATAACGGACTTCCATATTTTCATATGAATATTACTCCTTTTAACGTCTTTTATCACTCAGCTTAAAATATGAACAATAGCTCTTCTTTTCTCTCTCTCAAAAAAAGAAAAAACAAAAAGAAAACAGGTAGTGGTATGTTCTTTTTTTTTTCTTTTCGTTTCTAAGGAAAGTGGCATATTTGAAAGCAGGGGCGAATTCACAATTTATTGATAAAGTCAAAGAGTTGAAGTATTACAGAGAGATGTGAAAATGGTATTTATCGAGTCAATTTTTTAAAAAATCAATTCATATTTAAAAGTGATAATAAAATACAATTTAATTGATAATAATTTAAGGCATTAAGCGAGGGGGAATTCGAAATTATTATTAATCCCACCTATTATTATTATTATTATTATTTTACTTTGGGAGAGGGGGAGTCGGGAGCGGTGTGATTTGATTCCTGAACCTCACTGTTCATATACAGAAATTCGCATCTTCGCTTGGTGTCCCCTTGGAGACAAATCCCACCTATTATTAATCCCACGTAATTATATACACGTTAAAAAAGAATAGTATATAATTATGTGATTTCGTTATTTAACAATCCTATAAGGGGCCGGAAATTCATGCTCAAAATACAATAAATCAAACACTAACCCCCGGCGTGGCCACATGTACACTAGTCATCGGCCATTTCATTACTGAAATAAACTGCTGCAATTTTTATTTATTTTTTAATAATGCTGCAATTTTTATTTTTATTTTCACATTTCAACGCCATTTCTATATTTCACGGGAGTCTATATCATAAATAACGTCAATTTCCTATTTTAGTTAATAAAACCAGTACTTCATATATGTTTGATCATATTTTTAGAGTATGTAATATCAAATTTAAAATATACATTATACATGTGTATAAATTAAACTCCTTATATCGTATCATGTTGTATTACATATTTTTATTTTTTTTAATTATTTCAAATAAAAGATGAAAAATTGCTTCGGTTATACTTTATCGCTTCTTGATTCACATGCCCCGCATCAAATAGTAGTGTTGCATCAACCAATTTTATATGTACATCTGTAATCAACTACATGCATATTCTTTTAAATCACATAACCATGTGCCGGATGATGGTGTCGCATCAACCAATTTCATATGTATCATTGTATTCCTACGTATGTATATTTGTGTTGAACAACATATATAATATTTTCTAAAATCACATAACCTTGAATCGACAAAGTTATTTATGTTGAAACATATGCATAAAATAATCAATTGAATTTCAATTATACCCCTACTACGGTAAAGTAAGCTTGAAAAATGTGAAAAAAGAAAATATTGATCATAGGATCAAAAAGATCGATGAATGAGATTGAGTACTACATGATCTCATTTACACACACACATGTATATATATATAGGGTGTTGTTAACTCAATTTTTCGTGAGAACGTAAGAATAATACATTTTTTTATATAAAATTAATG
This sequence comes from Salvia miltiorrhiza, assembly GCF_028751815.1. Taxonomy (NCBI): domain Eukaryota; kingdom Viridiplantae; phylum Streptophyta; class Magnoliopsida; order Lamiales; family Lamiaceae; genus Salvia; species Salvia miltiorrhiza. The sequence continues at coordinate 6,815,004 of NC_080394.1, read as the reverse complement.
AATCTGCTGTTAAATTTAATGTCACTGAAAAAAAAAATCATTCCTTTAAGATTCGAACTCAATATTGCATTCATCCATTAAAATATTACATTCATCGTAGATCTTCACGATCGAATGACTGATAATAATTTCTCATTATCATTTTATTTAACAGTTCTCATTTGAACCCCTCTCTTTCTCTCTTCTCTATATATATGGGTTAAGGGGAGATGAATTTTTTAAAATCTTATAATAATACTATATTGTTACTTGAAACTTTTATTCTTTAATATTAATCCTTATGTGATTATACCAACACGCACACAACCATTTCACTTTTATGAAGCTGTAACAGTAACAGAATGCTAACAATAATGTAAAGCAGGTCTATATAAAAAACAATATTGTATTTAAATCGGGGATGGTACTCTAAACTCCATTAATATATGATATATTGTCTCTCTTATCAAGAAAACAAAAAGTATTTTTTGTGTATAAATCAGTTATTGATTTTATGGGGTGATGTTTTGTTGATAAAGTAAATGAAAAAATGATGAGTAAATGAAAAGGAATACCCGAGGGAGACGATTGAAGGCAAGTTCCTGAGCTTGAGAAGCTGCTCAACTTCAGAAATGTGAGAGAAAGAGAGAGAAGCAACGCAGAGTTCCACAATATCTGCGCCTTGTTTCTTGGCTAAGTCCATGGATATAAGCATTTCCTCCCCTGTTTCGCATTCTAAGCTTGTGCACACTAGAAGATCACTCTTCCACCCCATCACTGATGAGAGAGAAACAGAATCTTCAACAAATTAATTGTTCTATGTAATTAGAATCTGCATTTGACTGGCTCCTATTTAACGGGAACGAAACAAATTTTGACGTCATATGGCAAGTAATAAAGTATTCTAAATTTTAAGGTTAATATATAGAAAAATAATATCAAATTTATATCGTACATATATTCGTTTATGCTAGACAAGAATTACCCACCACCCCCTGACCCTCACATAGGGTTGTAATCCCCTCCTCAATTTCTTTTTTCTTTGCAATTAGAGGAGAAATTACCCCCAGCTCATTGTCTTAAGCTCACCGACTTCACCTCTGCAGTTCTATGGAAGTCTTCAAGAATTGATATTATGAAAAAATAAAACAATTAAGAAAATAAAACAAATTAAAATAAAAAAATGAAAATGAAAATAAAGATTAATTTTTAAAAATAGATTTATTTAAAAAATGAGAGATGAGAGAAAATTTTATTAAATTTTAATTTTTAAATAAATACCACTTCTACATTTTAAATTTAATATATTAAATTAAAGCTCGTGTTGTGACTTATAATTCGATATACATATCAAATATTTTATAATTACTCAAATTTTATAGTTAAAAAATAAAAAAAATAAAAAGATTATATATATATATATATATCATTTATAAATAAATTTTCAATTTTAGTACAATCAAAAATTATCGTTCAGTTTTAGAATTAATTTAATTTTTTTAATATATTATAGATTCATTTTTTTTAGGGATAGATTCATTTCTTCATTTAGTATATAACGGAAGCAATCTTTCAAAATGATTGCACAATAATAATTCCCGACACCACTTACGTGTTAATTTTCTATTTGGGAGAAGTTTCACATGATTGGTTTCTTTGCATTTGAAAAAGAAAAGGAAAAAGGACCTACGAGTTATACATTAGCATACTCAGGTGCCCATAGGTAGGGTTGGCAAAACGGGCGGGCCAGCGGACTTTTGAGATTGATCGGGCCGAGCTGGTCCATCTCAAATTCGATCGGGCTGCCAATTTTCAAGCTCAATTCAGCCTCGATCGGGTGGTTGGGCCAAATTCGTCCAATATTTTTTTTTTACTAAATCTTGTTTTCGGCCTTTAATATTTTTTTTCACTAACAATCTAATACATAAAAACGCAAATTGACATAAATTATGAATTTTGAATAGGTGATTTCGGCCTTTAATATTGGGTAAATATCACTTTTTGACTCATCGTTTGGGCGTTTTCTCAAACATATCCTACCCTAAGCATGTTTACAAAATAATACCCATCATTTCATTTTTTTTCTTATTTGTGGCCCGCAAAAATAATCCGGCGATCGGAGTGTTCTGGCCAAGTTCCATGTAACTATTACACATCAGCATTAAAAAAAAAAGTAAAAATACACGTAAGAAGCCAAAGAAACGTGTCTGGCTTCTGAAAAATAACGCTTCAAACCCATTTCCTCAAAGCAAAAGATTCAAAAGAATTGAACCCTAAGCCCGGCTGCTCTTCCATTTTCGATCTATTTCGCTTCATCAATTTCATGTTTCGGTCTATTTGAAAATGCACAAATATCGGAAATAAACCTAAATCGGCACCGCACCTTGTTCAAAATCTTCCAGGAATCGGAATCTCCCATGGTCCTCCCGAAAGAGCATGATCGGATGCTTAATGTGGTGGGTGGTAAAGGCGCGGGGGCGAGGGGCGGCCGCGTGGGGCCAGTGCTGCCGGGGCTGGTGAGGTGGCTCGTCAGAAACTGGCGGTTCACGGCGAAGTATAGATTGAGCGCGGGGATGGTAGTGCACAATCTCTGCCCTTGCTCCGCGTTGAACCCGAACCCTAGCTCGATGCAGCCCTTGAGCTCGTTCAGATCCTCCTCGCTCTTCCGCCGCTCCTGCTACTAGACCTGCCGTCGCCGTAGCTCCCACGCGATGTTGCTCGGTTTAGGGTTCAATTCTTTTGAATCTTTTGCTTTGAGGAAACAGGTTTGAAGCGTTATTTTTCAGAAGCCAGACACGATTCTTTGGCTTCTTACGTGTATTTTACTTTCTTTTTTTTAATGGTGATGTATAATAGTTACATGGAACTTGGCCGGAACACGTCAAAATCCGATCGTCGGATTATTTTTGCGGGCCACAAATAAGAAAAAAAATGAAACGATGGGTATTGTTTTGTAAATATGCTTAGAGTGTGATATATTTGAGAAAACACTCGAACGATGGGCCAAAAAGTGATATGTACCCTTTAATATTTTACTAACTAGAAATTTTAAAAATTGCGATGCTTATAAAAAGTTACAACATTATATAAATACTTATTATACAATATAATTATTCTTTTAGTGCTACTGTTATCTAAGTATGATTTATTATAACATCCCATGATCACATCATATACATAATATAATTACTCAATTACCAAAAGTTATGAATTATGATGCATCAGAGATTCAAAGTCATGATGTAAGCAAAGATGAAGAATCATAGCTCAAAAATCTAGTTGCTCATCATCTCATAATCATTTTCGTCATTTGCATCATCAATGATAAAACACAATATATATATATATATATATATATATATATATATATATATTTTTTCGGTTATAAGTTTGGTAAGAGGCTAGCAGACGCAGGCAGCAAGCTTGTAGGGGTAGGGTAGATGCAGGGCACGCCAGTAGCAGTTTAAGCCCGAGTTTAGCCCCTGGCTCGATCAGTCCGGCGGGCTGATTGGGCGGGTTTTTTAGGCCCGAGTTTTTTTGGGCCTACATTTTGTACAGCCCAGCCCAACCCTAAACACGCGTGGGCCGGGCCGATTTTGCCAGCTCTACCCATAAGCTTTAGGTATTTGGGCCCAGTCCTTCGTAATTATGTATGTCCAAATATCATCCTTATTAATCACATTTTTTAAAATAAAAAATAAAAATACAAAGATATACTCCCTTCATCCCACGAATCTTGACACATATTCATTTTTGGGCCGTCCCACGAATCTTGACACATTTCCAAATAAGGTAATAATTAGTCCAAAAATAAGGGGTCTTAATTACATTATCTCTCCTACTTTATCACTTTATAACATTCTCTCTCCTACTTTATCACTTTTATATTTTATTACCTACACACTTAAAGCACTAATCTACAACTCCTTAATTCCCGTGTCGAAACCAAACGTGTCAAGATTCGTGGGATGGAGGGAGTAATATTTATATTTTTAAATCTACAAAATATAAATGATCAGATTCAACTATCACAGTCATTTCTTGTTTCAAATGGAAGGGGTTTTTAACGGATAAAAGATCGAAAATGAAAGAAACTCTCTCCAATGACTCTATTCAATTCCTATCTTTAAATACAATGTGTGCGTGTGTTGGCTTAGCGATAGAGGTTTAATGTCAAAAACCTGAGGTCCTGGGCTCGAGTCCTCCTTCGTGCGATTTTTTAATTTATTTATTACTTATGCAATGTAATTTATCTTTAAATACGATGGAAGTTCAAGAAAAGTGTGAGAGGCTTTCCAGTATTGTTAAGTTCTTTATTATTCTAACCCGTGTGATCCATCTCTCATTTACAACAGTTGTCCGATATAGAACTCACTATTCATTGTAAAATTTCAAGTTCATAGTTGAAAGCTCACACCCTTATAAAACATCCCACACATTATAAAAGATAAATGTAAAAGTAAGGAAAAGATCAACAAGTAAACTTCAAATTCGAAGTCTGGAAGTTGGTGAAATAATGGGTGCTACCAAGAAATAACGTACGGTGACAATCCATGTAAATTACCAATTACGGTCATGACCACGTAACCCGTGTGATTAATCTAACGTGACTGACTGGTCAGGCTGACTTGCAGCTGCAAAACAAGTATAAAAGTTAAAGGATTCCCCTATTAATTAGTATCATGGATGTAGAGAGCTAACAATTCAAATTATGATCTAATATAATTTAACATTTGACGATGTTATCTCAAGCTCTATAAGTGATGATATTCATAACAATGTTATGGTCTTTCATGTTTCAGACGAGATAATGCTCATAAGTCTATCAAGCTTCAAACGAGATTATGCTCAAAACCCAGTTATGGTATTTCAAACTACAAACAATATGATACTAACAAGCCAACTTTGGTAATTCAATCTCCATATGATGCTTAGAATTGAGTTTTGTCCTTCATGCTCCAAATAAGATGATGCCCAGAAGTCAATTACGGCCATTCAAAACTCTAGACGAGATTATACTCAACAACCACTTTTACTCTTACAAACTCTAGATGATATGATTAACAACAAACGCGGCACATCGATCCTTCATCATATCTTATGTCAAAATTACACATTTTCCTCTTCTTAGTTTTGTAACATCTACAATTTCACATTGACTTCAAAAAAAATTCATCAAAAGAAAACTGATATGACAATGCATTTCTATATCCTAATAAAAAATTAATATTTAATTAACGAAAGTGATTGAGATTAATATACTTCAAAATACACCACCAAATTAATTTGATCAAATTAAGTTAATTAAAGAAGCAATTTACATAATAACTACTATTTTATATACTATGATTATAAAAATAGTATAAAACAATTACAAATAACACCGTAAAGTTACACTCATCACATTTCGACAAATTACACTCTAATTCATAATAGTTAGAAAGAAATATTTTCAAAAAGTTAATGATTGAAGTACCCTATCGAACACGTACTAATATTTCAAAAGAAAATGATAATGTACCCAATTGCGAGTTGGATGGAAATGTATTCGAAAAGTTAATAATTGAAGTACCACATGCAACACGTACTATTAGTTCTAAATAAAATGATAATGTCCAACACGTACTATTAGTTCTAAGTAAAATGATAATGTCTTAACTTATTTATGTAGGGCTCACAATTGAAAATTACATCCCAGAAGTTAAAGGGAGAAAAAGAAAAATGCAGAAACGAGATGTCATGTGACTCATGTCATCTTTTTGACTATTTAAAATTTAAGTTGAAGCCTCAATTAACAAATTTTTTAAAATATATATATTTATTTGCAACAATTTAAAAGTAATGTTGAAATTAAAAATAAGTCAAAGTTCGTTTCTTATTTTGTAATTCACCCTATATATAATTAGCTATGCTTATAGTATACTTATTTTTTCTTTTTCTTTTTATGTTAAAATTGGATTTATTTATTTTTTTAGGCAAAAAAATTGGATATTTTTTGTATGCGTTAAAGGAAGGATAAGGAAAGAGCAGACCATCTTGGCGCCCCCTGCGTTGCCGGACTTTTTAAATGGCAGTCGCCGCCGCTAACTGTTGTTTCTTCGCCGCCGCATTCACCGGCCTCTCCACCACCCACCGCCTCCTCTCCACTTGGCGTAGACCTAACTATTTATGTAGTGCTCACAATAAATCCTCTGACAATCAGAATCGAGCTCCTGTTAAAGGAAAACCTAAGAAATCACCCGGCAATTACCCCATTGAGGTATACGTTATGCCAAACCTTAATTTCTTCGACGCTGCTGTATTAAGTTTGATGTGTTGCTCTTCTCAACTGAAAAATATTCTTTTTTGCTATTGATTTTTCTTTCAATCTAGCCGTCAGTAACAGTATAATCAAATAAGTCATAGGTTCGGCTTTATTTATCTTTTTGTTGGTTTTTTTTTTTTTTTTTTTTTTTTTTTAAATTTTTTTATAAGAAGTTATAAGCCTCTTGACACCTTCATGTGTTGGTATCGGATACACTATGCGATGGAGGCTATTCATAGTTGTTTTACGTAATATTGTTGAATATGTTGTATAGTTTTTACTTTGGGAGCAAGAAGTCTATGATTGATACATTATATTCAATGGGAGTATTGGTTTATGCCTGATTAACTCATATGTATATTAATGTTCAATGCAGAACGAATATATCACGCAGAAGTTATCAAGGAGATCAAGAGACGAGAAGTCCTTTTCAAATGCTGATGGTAGCAAAAATGAACGATCCCAATCAACAGCGTCCAAAGGAGTTGCTGTACAGAAGAAAGGCAACCAGGGAATTCTGGTTGACTCGGAGGAGCAAAAGGTACATTGAGCATCCTCGATAAAGTCTGCTTGATTAAAGTCATCACAGATTCACAGTGCTCAAATTTCTCGACTGGGGTGGATTTTTCGAGATGAATGGTACCTGGGCCATTGGCTGTAAAATCTATTATGGCGAATAAGTCTGGTCCATGTCCTAATGTTTTTTACATGAATGATAACTGATAAGTACATAAGAGGTGGGAACTTAATGAATAATGCTATTATAAATACTAGAATACTTAAAATTGACTATTACATAGGATTTAATCCCCTAGGGATGATAATCTTTTGTCAGAATATTCAATGAATGGAGAACCTCTCTTCATGATCTTAAATTACGTCATTATCATAAATAACTATGTCATATCTTAAAAATGAACATGTCACCAATCCTCGAATGGTATAACACATGAATATTGTCCATTGATGGTCTTGAGATGATATAAAAGACTTAGTTTGAACTTTGAACAAAATCTTGGCTATCTTGTCTCCCCATAGCATAACTATATCATGTTTGCATTTTCCTACTAGCTATTTTTTTCGATTGATGGCTATAGCGTAATTGTTATCTGTCTTCCATATTTGGCCACAACCTTTACATTCAACAGATCTACATGCTCAACATTTTCTTATAAAGTATAGTTATTTATTTTTCCTGGGTTACTACGAGCAATTTCTGTGCTATTCTAGCTGATTTCCACTGATTTTGTTCCCTAATCCTAATATATTTCACAGGTGGAGACAAGTGATATTCAGGACGCTTCTTTCCTTAATGCTGTTGTAAAGGTGAATAACTGGATTTTTATAATATTATGGTTAGCTTGAATTGGAATATCTTTTCGCCTTCATTTCACATATATAATAAAGTTCAAAAGATCAAAATAAATTGTTCTCCTTTTTTTTCCAGACTTCTACGCTTCACATTTTTCTGGTGATCCTTTGATTACACCCTTTTTGTGAGGTTGCTTTTGTTTTGGTGTGATTATTATCGCTGATACATTGTCTAATGATGCTTTGGATGAGGAGATGAACTTTGTTCAATTCTTTGAACTACCATATACTATCTTGCGTCCAGATTTTGACATTGGAATAGAACCAAGTTGATTGAGATATAACAGCACTTGATTTTGCTAACAGGATATGATACTATTTTTTAATATAATCTTGTAAAGTCTAACAGAGAGACTTGTGAGCAATGACCAGTTACTAAATTAAAATGAATATGATAATTTTTCCTCTAATCAACAAGATTAACAATGATAAACAAATGGACAATCAATCATTTCCAAATGAGAAAAGGGGTTCTATAATGTATGTTGCAGGAGATTAGAAAGAAAGGAAAAAGTGAGCACCAATCATTTCTACAAGTAAGGAATTTCCGAAGTCCCAAAAAAGTAGATGCAGAGAATTCTCACCAACTAATTAACAACAATAAGCTTTTTCAAGCATCACATAAATGGTGAATACCCTCATCAAGAAAACAATATCTGCAATGTCTATGTTGCTAATACCATTCTTTGTGATAGCAAATTCTTTACTCGTAGAAATGATTGGTGCTCACTTTTTTCTTTCTTTCTAATCTCCTACAACATACATTATAGAACCCATTTTCTCATTTGGAAATGATTGATTGTCCATTTGTTTGTCAATGTTAGTTTCTATTTCTTCCTTCGTACTAATTTTACCGAAGTCTCAAATGGCCTCATGATAGACTTTTGCTGATACTTTTTAGTATTTTCAGATGTACTTGATCTAAACTTAACATAGGTTTTTGATCTTTTTTGCTAATTCTTTGTTTCTTTCCCTTCATTAGGTTTACTGCACTCACACTGAACCAGACTATTCCCTTCCTTGGCAGAAACAAAAACAGTATACGAGTACTGGAAGGCATGTCTGAATTAACATGTTTATGTCAAAATTTCAAGAATATGTTATTTTGACTTGATTTAGATAAAAGTATTTCTGGGTGATATTCTTTACGTAATTGCTTTCCAAATTATACACCCTCCCGGAAAAGAAAAGGGAAGATAAAATAAGATTGAAAGAACAGTAAAGAAAAAGAAGAAAATATTTTCACCTATTGAATATTATGTTTTCCTATGCAGTGCTTTCATGATTGGGGATGGGAAGCTGTTGACAAATGCCCACTGTGTCGAGTATAATACACAGGCAATCTCTGAATATTTAAAGCTTTCCAGTTTATTGTTTACTTACAAGTTGCGTAATATAACATGCTTGTTGTACTAAGTGGATGTATATCGGCCATCTTTGTTATGTGCTCTAGACTCTAGTAAATGTTGAAACACAACGCTTAGGGTCTTTTTAAGGTGAACTACCTTTATGTATGGACTTGGTCAATTTCAAAATGGTTGCATGTGTTTAGACACGAGCTTTTATGCTTTAAAACTTTTAGCTTATAAAAGGTTTATTTCAAATTCGTTATTACTGATATTTAGTTACTGCTAGCTAACATATTTCCATTAGTATTTGAAAATTCTTTAGTCTCCAATTAATTGTTTTAAGCTTGATGATGGGAAATCAAGGATTGAATGCTGTTTAAATTTTTTATGTTAAATCTTAATGCAGGTGAAAGTAAAAAGAAGAGGGGACGATACGAAGTATATTGCCAAGGTAGCCTTCTTTGTAATTGAATTACCCAACTCAATTATATTGTTGTTTTACTCTTTTAAGTTGTAATTTTCTCTGTAATACGTCTGAATTGTCGGTTGTCAGAAAAGGGTATACATTATAAACCCACCAAGCAGTAAATGCCTAAGCAATGAATCACTTTGACTTCATATGCTATCTGATATTTGGCACTATCGATTGATGCCATAAATATCCCATCTCAGCAATAGTTTATAATGTTGGTGTTTTGTGCCCTCTCTTCTGACTGTAAGCTTTTATAAGTGGGATAACAGAACCAGCTAGGGCCAATAGCAGGTACTATAGCTCATTAAGAAAAGATAAGTATCAAAGAGGAAAAGGAAAAATGACAAGGAGGGAAAAAAAGATGGCAATGAAGAACTTTGTTGTACACGGTTTCTGTTTCTCGAGCACTAGAAGAATGATCCTCTCTATATCTTCGAGAATTTATACCTATAACTGTTTTGGCCAGTGACTGCATTCAACTATTCAAGTTCTTTCTTCTCTCTTCCACCTTTTGCATCCTGAATTTCTTCAGTGGCCAATGATCTTCTCTCTTCCTCTTCAGCAGTTCAGTGGTAAAGCTGATTTTTACAGATTTCTAAACCATGGAATTTGGTTTTAAGATGCCTTTGTTGGGGTGGCTTGATCTCTTCCCAACAGCAATAGATTTACTAATAACTGCTGATGTGTTTCAAGAATTGTTTAAAATCCTTTATTTTTCATATATCGATGCCATTCTTTTTTATGTTTCTTGCATAATTTATTCAGTTTTTCAGGTCTGGGTGAGGGAATGGAGAAATTCATGTTGGATCTTTAACTATGTCACTGACACTGTGCTCAGTACTAATTTCAGGTTCTAGCGAGAGGTGTAGAGTGCGATTTAGCTCTTCTTTTTGTTGAAAGCAAGGAGTTCTGGGAAGGCACTGAGCCACTGCATTTCGGACGCTTACCCAATTTACAGGTTTGTTTTCTCCTCTTTCCAGCAAGGTAACCTAAATGTTCTCTTGCTCTTTTCTTACATATGCAGGGGATCGGTTCGATTGAATATCAATTCTCTTACATAGTGCTCTTTTACTTTTCTGATTCCACCTGTTTACTCATGGAAGCTACCAGCATAAAATCATCTCACAAAAAAATTATTATTTCCACATGTTTTCTGATTGGAATATTCCATCATTCTTGTTTCACGAGAATAAAAGAAATTCATTCACCAAGGCTACAAAGTGGCATTGCACTGATGAACTTATTGCAATGTGCTGGTTACTATCTCGTTGTATCTAATACATTGACGTTTCTATATTTTCTCTATATTTCGTCCGATGCATCTCTGAGTACTTTCCACTTTCAAAGAACACATGGCGTCTTCGTGAAGGGTGAAAAAGGAGAATAGTAATTAGTGTTTTCTGTTGTGATTTTAGATAGTTCTTATTGAGGCAGGAGCTACTTTGTGAAGTGAAAACAGTTGGTCTGCTGTGGGTGACTTGGTATCCTTGGTTCTGATATAAAAAGTTGTTTCCTTCATTCATATTTGAGAATTTTTATTTCTCTACCTTCTTTGTGTTCATTTTAATTTTGTTGAAACTATACTTTCTATGTTTATTTTGTGTCTGTCGAAAGCTTATATCATAACCTAACTTACTGCGTAGTTTGTTGAGTATGCTTATATTCACAGAGTGTTGTAGATTGCTACATGCGTATTCACTAAATGGCCTATTTTTTATCTAAATTGATCTCACCATCATAAGACAATTTGCAGGATTCGGTGACTGTTGTGGGCTATCCTCTTGGAGGAGAAACAATATCGGTATCCAAGGGTGTGGTGTCAAGAATTGAGGTTAGTTCACTATGTATGACACTCTATATTAGAAACTAGTTCTCATGAAAGCAATTGACTATATATTTTAAGGCGTTGGCCAATGTTTTGAAGGTAAGTTCAAGATTTTCCAGCAAAATTATTATTACTTGACGCTCTAACTATCTCACTCCTGTTCCTGGGCCATAATATGATATCACTAGTTTAAAGCAACTCCTACTTGTCACATCTGTTTACAAGAGTTTTTTGATTTTATTTAGAATCTATGTATTAAATCCACTTGGTCAAGTAACTGCGCAGAAGCATTTTCCGACTCTACAATCTTAATGGGAACATTGGGAAGGGACAAAGAGAATAATAAGTCATATCAAAATCAGTAGTTGTGATTCTCGTATATATCTGATGCACATGCAATTACGATCACTACCTGCTTGTCATGTACTTTCAGGTAACCTCGTACGCTCATGGATCTTCTGACTTGCTAGGTATTCAAATTGATGCTGCAATAAATCCTGGTTAGTTGATGTGTGACTTTGGGTGATTCCCTTTTTGGTGGAACTATTTACTTTTTTGCCAGATATCGTGTCTATCAATTTTCTTTTACACAGACATTTACTCCCATACTTATGTTGTGTCCCTATCTTTTGTTCCTTTGCTTATGCTAAGAAGTGTTTTTTAGGTAACAGTGGTGGTCCTGCATTCAATGACCTAGGAGAATGCATTGGGGTGGCCTTTCAGGTGTGTTATCACAAAATGTTTTGGTAGCCTTCTGCTCTTCTAACTTATGCAGTTTGCCTAATAGGATTGTTGTTTACTGCACAATGTAAAATTAGTTTGCCCACAGGACGTCTGGCATCATTAACTTAAAGAATTCCATGGTCCTGGTTTTAGACACCCAATGGCTTCTTAGCAGTAATCAGGAAAAAAGATTCAATAAACATACTGGGGATCTTTCCTTTATATACAGACCTTGATCAGTGTCAGTTCTTTTCATTAATATATACTCAGAAGATCTCCCCTTTAGGTATACAGATCTGATGAGGTTGAGAATATCGGCTATGTCATTCCAACGACTGTTGTCTCTCATTTTCTTGAAGACTATGAGAGGAATGGGAAATACACTGGTAAGCTCTAGGGAGTATTATTATTATTATTATTATTATTATTATTTTGGTGAATACCTAGTCTTTAATTCTTCTCACCCCCAGGTATTATTTTGTTAACTAATATAATTCCACAAGGATCTGGCGCAGCAAAGTAATGCCAAGACACTATACAACTAAAGGATGCATTTTATTGCAAACTCATCTGTGTTTTGCATGAATCATTGAATTATTTATTATCTGCCATCACTTTATATGCTTGTCTTTTTGGACTATAATGACCATTTTGGCAACTCATGAAGTTATAATTGTTCTTCACTGTTGGAATTTTGGCATATTTTCTCAGGTTTCCCTTGTCTTGGCGTGTTATTGCAAAAATTGGAGAATCCAGCTTTACGAGCATGCTTAAATGTGCCATCTAATGAGGTGTTTCTCTTGGAATAGCTAGTCTAGAACCTCTTTTTGTTCTTTCTAATTTGCATATTACTTTCTATTGCGTTTCTCTTTTTATGAACTGGAAAAAAATTGTGGAATGTTGTTGCTTTACTTCATTTCATGCTATTATACCGAGAATTATGTATTTCTTCTATATCTTTCACATGTGAGATGCATAATGGGTTAAGAAAATGATGGTAGATTGGTATCTCTGGTAGTGAGAGTAGTTTGACTCTACTTAATTAATACCAGGAGCAGCCTTATGGTCGGGACTTTCTTTCGCATACTATACTGATGTTTTTGGATGTATATTACAGTGAAGCTAGTAGTTGTGCCCATTGTTCACAAATATTCACTCTCTTAACTCTAATCTAAGCAGCAATTTGTTTGTTCTTCCTGATGAGAAACTCTCCTTGATTTTCCTGAAGGCACTTTTAACAAATCTTTTTTATTTGGCTCTGTATCCTCTTTGTCCTTTGCTATGGGTTGTTTGTATATTCCTCTCTTTTATCAATTTGTAGTTGTTATTTATTACCATGGGCTCTGGTAGAGACAAGTTGCCTATATACTAGATTTGAGTTATTTGGTAATTGTTCAGTGAAAGTGAAACTTAATTAGATCGTTATTTGGCAATCAGTTACGAATATCTAGATTGGTTCTGTCTCATGCTATGTTTGTTTAGTATAATCCCCTTGATACTTCTTTAACATGTCACTTCAGGGCGTGCTTATACGAAAAGTCGAACCAACTTCCCATGCCAGTCAAGTGTTAAAGGAGGTATATCTAGCTCCTAGCTTGTTGATCTTTCTCTTGATCCTTTTTTTTGGCTCTTACTCAGTTATTTGGTATCCTCTTCACATTCTGTTCTTTGACATGAGTTTTGTTGTTTTTTTTATTTTTTATAAAATGGTAGCTTTATTATTTCTTAGCATTTTTTGCTCTTTCTTTAAGTTTGAATTATTCTCAATTTTGTTGCTTATACTGCAAAATAGACAACTCATGGTCACTCTTAACTGAACTTGCTTCTCTGTAAAATGATAAAAATTGTTTTTTTTTTTTTTTTTTAAATTCAAATCAGCAAATATTCCCTTGAAACACTATGTTAAGAAGCTAAGCTTTTTGGTGCCATTAAGGGATGGAATGCTTGAATTTCTATCTGGGGAGAAAAGCTGGGCAAATGCTTATATTTCTTGGATGATGGCTGGATTGTTTGCTCCTTGTCTTACAATTTTCCATGTGATGCATGTGAAGTGCATGCATTTTTGGACTTTTCATCTAATTCATTTTGTTGCAGTTTTTTGCCTGACCTAAACGATTTTGCACTCTGCCTAGAGCTTAAAATTATTAAATAAACAACTGCATGCCCACTACCTAAAAGTTGAGAGTCTTAAAGATTCATTTTCCACAAATATGTTTTCTGCTTATTTCCCAATAGACAGTAGTGAACAGCGAGAAAATTTACTTTCTTTGCACATCAATTAACAATTTGTTTTTGTGTTGTCTTCTAGGGGGATGTCATTGTAAGCTTCAACAATGTTCGTGTTGGATGTGAAGGAACTGTACCGTTTCGACCATCTGAGCGCATTGCATTTCGCTATCTTATCAGTCAAAAGTACAATTTACTTTATTTTAATTTCTATTAATTCTTACTGCATACATTTTCATTATTTTTTTGGGTGGGGGGAGGGGGGTTGCAAGCCTCCTTAATCATTCATCCAATATCTCTTTTTGGGTTTATAGTCGGTGTTAGAACTGTGATTCCAAGTTATATAGTCTGAATTTACAACTGCTTTTTATGAACTTCTTACTGCTGTTCCAACTTCACTATTCATTTTTGTAGTGGTCATCTGGAGAAGCTCACGCTTCATTTTATCTGAACTAACAATCTCTCACTAGTTATAATTTTGTTACTCATTCCTCTAATCTAATGAAGGATCTATCAGTACTTTCTATTTTCTATTAAGCTGCCCCTGATATACTAATGCTCAATTTCAGGTTTACCGGTGATGTAGCAGAACTTGGCATTATTAGGGGAGGGCAATCCATGCAAGTTCAAGTGACCTTGGATACTCGAGTGCACTTGGTAATTGATGTCTATCCGATGGGTTGGATTTTTCAGTTCTTGTAAAATGACTCGAAATGCATTCAATATAACTCTTTCTATTATTATCTACATGAAGGTACCATATCATATTGAGGGAGATCAACCTTCATATTTAATAGTTGCTGGTTTGGTGTTTACTCCTCTTTCAGAACCCCTGATAACGTACGATTACTGGAGTTGCAATTATTTCATTCACTTGTTATTAGGTGTTACGCTGCTAATCTCATTTATTGATTACCTAATATATTTTGTTCTGGCAGGGAAGAATGTGAAGATAGCATTGGGGTAATTTTCTTTTGATATTGTTCCTTGGTAGTTGAGACCTCACTAATATTATCTCAAGTTAGCTTTCTGATTTGTTGCTTTTATTTTGCTAGTTGAAATTGTTGACGAAGGCCCGGTACTCCATGCCAAAGTTCAAAGGAGAACAGATCGTGATCCTATCACAGGTATATGCACTGGATTTGCCCTTCTAGCAGCGCACTTCTCACCTAGGAATCTCTCTTCTCGTATATTTATTTCTCTTATTCTAAACAAATGTTACAATTCTACCCAACAAAAGAAGTGTGCTTTCGATAATGCACTCATGTACATGGTGTTTTTTACCTTTCCAGCATACTGAGTATTACTTTGTACAGGTTCTGGCAAATGATGAAAACATCGGATATGAAGATATGAGCAACGAGCAGGTAAGTTAACTGTCACTATATTAGGACAATTTTGTGTGGTGTCTATGCGTGCAATCTTTTGCTGCTGTTTGTGGGTTTGAACGTACGGAGAGAAACTATGACAGGTTTTGAAGTTAAACGGGACGTGGATCAGAAATATTCACCACCTGACTCATCTAGTCGATTGTATGTGCTCCTCCTCCTCCTCAATGTTTCCTCTAACCTTATTTCATGGACGGCTGTCTCCTAACAATTGGACAACTTTGATCAGCTTGCAAGGACAAATATCTAGTCTTCGAATTCGAAGACAACTTTTTGGTCGTTTTAGAGAGGGAGTCGGTTTTAGCTGCTTCAAAGAGCATACTCAAAGGCTATGGAATTCCATCAGAAAGATCCGACGATCTTTTAGCTCCATACGTAAACTCAGTGGGACAAAACGATGAATGCGAGGTTGGTGATTCCCCCGTTTCAAATTCTGAGGTTGGTAACGATGGCCTTCATTGGGCGTAAGCATTTTTTTTTTCCTTACTCATTTTTGCGTCATGTTTCCATATCACTGTTAATTTGCATCAGTCGCTCAAGAAAATTTTGTGCAATGGCTATAGTTTGTTGTTTAGGGAGTGTAGTTAGTCTGATGTGATATAGATTTAGATAGACTTTTTGTAATTTAGGGGGTCGCAGTATTAGTAGTATTTATTCATTATTATTATTTATTACTAGTGTGTAACCCGTCGAAATTCAACGGGAATTATTTGATGTTATAATTTATAAATAATGAATATTATTCAATTCAATAAAATAAGTGTTAACATCACATAGGTTTACGTTACATATCAAACTAAAATAAAAAAATAAATTAAAGATGACTTTCATCCCTAACATGACTTAGCGAAACGTATATTCGAAAAAATTATTTGCTACCCATACCCGTGATCCATGGATACCCGCCACCCGTCGGGTATCCGCCACCCACTACCCGCAGGATACCCGTCAAGGCTTGAGAGGTAGGGGCGCTGCTGTTTTTCGGCGTCGACATCTTGCAATCAACCACCCAACAAATGCAATAAATCACCACGAAAATGCAGCAAATTTTAGAGAAAAATTCAACTTCTTGTACACTACTATTTGCTACCCATACCCGTGACCCGCGGATACCCACCAACCCGCCACCCGTCGGATACCTGAATTTCGACGGATACCCACCAGAAAATAGAAATAAAAAGGTGAATCGCAGAAACACAACAAAAGAAGAAGAAGGGTACTTTGCGATTGCTTGTAAAAACACGATGAGGTACTAAGGCATTTATAGATAAAAATTTAGGTTATAAGTTTCACTTGTTAAAATTCTTTCCAAAATTTGTTCTTTTCCAAATTCACCATAATCATTCTATATTTACATTTAAAAGTTAGAGACGGATTTGTGAGATGTGATAAAATGTTTGTTGGATAATTGGTATAATTTAAATATTAAATGTAAAATAAAAATGAAATAGTATATGTAGAATTAATTTGCCACGTAGGATGTACATTATAAAGTTAAAAGCTCTAAAATTGTAGGGATTTGAAATACTAAATTTTTAAAACGCCATGTAGGACCTTGAAATAAGGGGAAAGCAGGTATCGCTAATCGTATTATACAATGATGATGATGATTACAGGAAGAGGACGTCACAGATTTGTTTTTGAATGATACGTAACTAAATGTAGTTATGATTTGTAATTTGATCTTGGATGTGGTGGGCTATGTTTTGGGCATCCATTGCAGCACCGTATAATCCTTGGCGGGCCAGCCCAGCACAATAAAGCCCATTTCTACCCTTCCAGTGGTTTGGGTAAGTGGGCTTTGCAAGGCCGTCTTCATTCAATAAATAATCGTCCTGCCCATTTATTAGTACTTTCAAATCAATCTCCAAAAAGGGTAATTATATACATAGCCCCTATTTTACTCATTATAACCTTCAATTTAAAAATAATAATATTATTATTAATAATTTACTAAATTGTCTTTATAGCCCCCATCTTTTATACGACTGTGACTTGTGAGAAATCACTCAATTTGAATGTGTAAATTTCTGCTGGAAATTATAGTGCCACAATCATTTTTATCCCTAGTATCAGCCAATACCGGTGGTACAACCAATTTCCAGTTTCTAATCCGATCCAACATAAACATCAATAACATAAAAAAAGGAGTGAGACAAAGGAGAGTAAAATTCCATATACCCTGTGTAAAGCCAAATCAATTTTGGGCCACCAAACGTAAACTTAAGTAGAAAACAAGGTAGTATTATGGACGAATTGGATTTTGAAATACTCACTTTCTTGCTCTTGTCCAAGTGCATTCATTTGATAAAGAAAGTTTCACATGCATGTATCTAAATTGAAACACAATTGGACGATTTCAAAGATGAAAAGATGAAAGCAGGAAGACATGATCTGAATTTCCCTTGTATAATAATGTTGGAGGAATTGAAATTATATGCAATGAATGAACCGAAAATAGAATACAAATAAGGGATTTCGCATATTGAAATTGCGATTGCAATATTTGGCAAGGATCCGTAGAATGAAAGTTGGGAGATATCTCGTACTCAGCATGAAAAATGGGGGCTATGATGATTGTTATTATTTGGGGGTTATAATAGTAAATTTATTAATATTTTTATTTTATTTTTAAATTGGCGGCTATAATGAGTATATGTATATAATTACCCCTCCAAAAATTGCATGTTAAAATGAAATACAAGACCAAGTAGATGGCATCATATTTTGTTACCTTTAGCCACTGTTTGGTAGATCTTTTGAAGCCTGTGGCAAAAATTAACACATCGTATGCATTAATCTCTTCATTCTCAAATAACACGCAGTTCCCCTCTATACTCTTTATCCCAGGCAACACCTGGATTAGATCATATATTTGAAGTATTGTGATCAAAATTAAAAAAAATCAAACAGTAATGATAATAACCTTAATCTCCCCCGACTTGATCTTATCCAATGTACCAACATCAATAACTGGGTATTTCCCGGTCTCCTTGAGAGCAAAGGGGGCTTGTTTAGACCTTTGAATTCCGTATTTAGTTAAATCCCCATACACAATCTTGCTCATCAACGTCGCAACTGAGTTAACCCACTTCATTGGTAAATACCTTGCTACAACTAGTGACATATAGGTCATCGTCCTCGACAGTATGTGAATCTGCACCCATAAATTCAACATCTTAATATGTTGGTCAAAAATTACAGTATTAATTTGGAAAATGATTTATATATATGTAGAAAATGGATGAGTTGTTGCATGAGGAGGGACCGGGCTTCGGATGACTATGGACGTCTTAGCGCCGTAGTCGGCAAGATCAAGGGCGATCTCCATGCCGGAATTCCCACTTCCGACCACCAAAACCTCTTTTCCGGCGAACCTCTGCCCGTTGGTATAGGTGGTGGAATGCAGAAGCTCCCCGGCAAAGCTCTCCAAACCCTGGATCTGAGGCATTCTGGCATCGCATGCTTCTCCCGTGGCGACCACCAGGAACCTGGAGCGATACTCCTCCACCTGGCCGGAGTCGAGGTTCCTGGCCTGGATCCTCCACTCGCCGTCGTAGGCCGCCGCCTCCACCGACCTCAGGTAGACGGGGCGGACGTTGAATCGCGAAGCGTAGTCGTTTATGTAGCGGAGGAAGTGGTGGCGCGAGAGGTAGGTGGGGTAGGCGGCGGGGATGGGCATGAGGGGGAGGTGGCAGAATTGTTTGGGGAGGTGGAGGTGGACGCGCTCGTATGTGTGCTTCTGCCACAGAGACGCCAAGCACTCTTCTCTCTCTAAGAGGGTGTAGGGGATCGACAGCTGCCCCAGGCACGCAGCCGTCGCCACCCCCGACGGCCCGCCGCCCACGATAGTCACCGCCGCTTCGCCTTCGCCCATCAAAAGATTTAAGCTAGTGTAGTTGGTCGCACAGAAAATGGGTAGATCGATAGGTGTTGTGGGGGAAGATGATCTATATATACCGGATTTCGTTAATGCTAATAATATCTGCCCTCAAAAAAAACAAAAAAAAAGCTAATAATATTTTCTATGTCTCCTCGTGTTGGGTTCAAATTCAATCCCACATGCTTGCAGTGCAGTGTAGTTTTTCACTTTTTGTGTAGGTAGTAATCTCATCTGCGTGCTGTTATTTTCCCACTTACGTATAGGTTGATTATTTAATTATATTTAGATATTTCTTATAATTCTATATATATATTCTAGGATGGTAATAGTCATAATACTGACGTGCGCTGTTGCTTTTCTATATTTATTTATTTGGAAGAAGAGAAGTTTAAATTCACATTATAATTTTTTAGGTATCGTCGTACACGGAGCTAGGATTTTGAAAATGGACGAGAAATTATATTTTTATACTCTCACGGTCCATAATAAATGTGATGTGGATATAAAGGTACGAATTTTTAAAAAAATATTGAGAGATGTGTATAAAGTGGAGAAATTGTCTCATCAAGTTAATTTGTTAGATAATTAATAAATGATTTGTGATATAAATTTTTTTTGTAAATATTGTGTGTGAATGAAGTAAATTATAAGAGTATACATCCTAAAATAGAAAGACCGCATTTATTGTGGATGGACGATAATGACAAAAAAAAAACCGCACTTATTGTGACGAATGAAATATTTAGGAATAAATTTAGATTGGTAAAACTATAATTTTATTTATAAAAGTCGAAAAAAATATAAAATACAACTTAAATATAATAATTATTAATAAAAATTATCCCGGCGATCGCCGAGTTGAACCCGGGGAGTATATTTTATGTCCCTCTATTTATTACTATTTCTTAACCTTTGAAAAGTTTAATTTATGTCACATGAGGACTTTTATTTACAGATGACTGAAAAATACAATTACAAATACCAGAAGAGCGATCATAATAATAATAATAATAATAATAATAATAATAATAATAATAATAATAATAATAATAATAATAATAATAATAATGACAACGACGACGATATATGTGCAATACAAAGAGATGAATACCAGAAGGAAAAAAGAGAAGTTCATTTTTATCTTCAACTTTGATTTTGAGATGTTCTTAAACTTTGTTCACGTGTTTCTTCTTAGCTTTGATTCTCCATAGACAGAAAGTTGCGTTCTCTTGTTAACTAACTTTGTTTCTTACTACTAATTCAAAAAAAAAAACTGTGTTTCTTACTACAGCAGAATTAAAATAAATAAAATTAAAACAATACTTTGTTTTTATTATTTATATGAAGAAAACACACTAACATTTTCTTTCTCTTATTTCCATTATGGAAACTCCTGGAAAATAAAATAAGTTTATAGAAATCCAAATTACACCGACAACAAAGAGCAACTGACGCTTTAGGAGTTTAAAACTATCATAGGGGAAAAATGAAAAACGTAACTATTATTTATTTTTATTTTTATTTTTATCAGAAAAAGAAATTTATTAGAAGAGATAATGGTACCAGAGGTACCACCAAATTACACAAGAGCAAGAGGAAATACACAAGAGAACCAAGCTTGAGAACTAATTTCCTTATCAAGTAGTCCAAAGATCTTGTTCCAACTCCACATCCTCACTTTCACTTCTTCGATCACGTCATTGATCTCCCAATTCTTGCCCTCAAATCTGCTTTCATTACGTCGTTTCCACAACAGCCAAGTGGTACAAACCCAAACTGTCGCAAGAAAAAGTCGACCTTCATTTCCTTTGTCAAGATTTGTGAACAGATCGAAGTGAGCCTCAACCGATTGAGGCCACGCTGCTTTTATTCCCAGCCACCAATGAATTCCAATCCAAACCTTTTCAGTCTTCGGGCACGACAGAAGCAGATGATTTGTCGTTTCTAAATGTTGACAACAAGCATTACACATAATCTCCTCCTCTCCAAGTGGGATATTTCTCTTTCTCAAATTTTCACACGTTGGCAGCCGGTCCCTGAGGATTCTCCACGTCGTTACTCTCGTCTTCTGTGGAGCCTGTATGTTCCAGATTTTCGCCAACCTTTCCCTATTACAAGACTCCAACAAAGCCTCGTTTCCTAGCCCTTTGATGACTTCGTATGCAGACTTTGTTGTATACATGCCCTCCTTTGTCGCTCGCCAAATCCAACCATCTGCACAACCTGTAATTGGAGAAGTACCAGAGATGAAAGATAACAGATCGTTTGAAGCTGTGACTTCCCGGTCGAAAAGCACCCTTCTCCGATTTTCGACAAAACAACATATCTTCATCTCTCTGTACATGTAGCAGTGTGGTGGGCTCAAATCTGTAGATGCATTATTGAAGCTATATAAACTAAAATTCGCTAAAAATTTAAACGTGATTATAATCATAATTAAATCATTTTCAAAGGTTAGGTTCTATGGAGAAATTATTATTATTTTTTTTTTCCTGAAAGTTAGGAACGTTGAACATGTCAATAGTTTTTTATGAACATAGCAATAATTTTATTGAACGTTCGGGGACGTTTGAGGATCGAATCCTGGAGTGCGAAATTTTAAACAAATACGTACATCTTTTCAACAAATACGTCCGTTCATAGAAAATTACCGACATGTTTACAACAATTATTGATATGTTCATCAAAATCTAGACACGATATTTATTCTTAATTCTGGACCGTTTGATGGATCATGATCAATGAATGAGATTGTTTCTCATTTCTTTAAATATTTGTCTTTCTCAATAGAACTTTTCCCTATATATATAACTTTTAAAATATAAAATAGGAATCATTTTCAATCATTAGATCATCAAGATCTACGGTTGATTCATCGCCTTGTTGGATAAATTCATGGTCCTGAGTTCGAATTCTATAGTTAGCGAAAATTTTATTTTTCACAATTCATACATTTACACAACAAATTCATACGTATTCTACATAGAATTCACACATTATAGTTGGTTCGCATTTTATATTTTAAGAGCTGTATTTATCCTAACCATAGATGTGCTCAGGTATATCAATTTTGAAAACATATCCATAAGGCTTTTTGACTAAATGAGGATAATTGAGATTGATCACACACGTAATAAATTTTTATATATACTATAATGTATTTTATTTGTTATGGTGCTTCTCTTCTCTAACTAACCTTTATTTTTCACACTAAATGAGGATAATTGAGATTGATTTTCACACGTAATAATTTTTTATATATACAATAATGATATTCTTTAGTATTTTATTTGTTATATATGGTGCTTCTCTTCTCTAACAAAAACCTTTATTTTTCACACGAAGATTACTCATTTTTTGTAAGTTTTTGTTTTAACTTGTCTATGTAGGTATTGCGGTTGTTGAAACGTCTAAGAATTTTAAAAATTTGGACATTATGCTCAATAAGTCAATATGAACTAATCGTACATTAAGAATTTTATTTAATCATTCATCTATATATATACATATAGATAGATGGATGTGCTCAGGTATATCAATTTTAAAAACAAAAAACTAATATGATCCATAAATTTTTAACTAAATGAGGATAATTCTGATCAGATTGATTTTTCACACGTATTTAATGTATTTTATTTGTTATGATGCTTCTCTTGTCCAACTAACCTTTATTTTTCACATTGATATTGGCGGCGGGAAATCACGCTAATTTGCCGAGAATAATACCGGCCACAAAAAATAATCTCTTTTTGCAATTTTGGACGTACATAAAAATTAATCTCTCTTTTTGCAATTTTGGACGTACATAAAAATTAATCTTTTTTCTAATTTTAGAAATTTTATTTCACATGATGAGTCATTTTCTTCACTCACAATATAATTAATTATCATTATTTACACTATTTTTTAAATGAAATTATTTTTCCACTCACAATACACTAACTATTTTTATTAAAACATGTGTCGTCCCTTTCTAGGATTATTTTTGTGGAGGGAGAAAGTACTACATTTAGATTCAATTTTTTTTACTACAAGTATATCCTTTTGGTATATCATCCAAAATAATACTTTTCTCCGTCCATGAAAGAACATCATAAGGGGGAATAACACGAGTTTAAAAAAAAATGTTTAGTGTATTGAGAGTAGAGAAAAGATTATTGAGTGTATTGAAAGTGATGAAACGATGTTATAACTATAATTCAAAAATAGATAAGAAATTTTTAATGAACGTCTCAAAAAAGAAAAGTAGAAAATTCTTTCATAGACGAAGATAGTATATTCGTTCAATTTAATCATAAGAGCATCCATAATCGTAGAACTCCTTTGGAGGCTCTAAGAGCATTTACATTGGAGAATCAGTTTTATAATTTTGGGTTCCAAATTGATGAAAAAAATTATGCTAACTGCATCCAAATCAGCATGTGGGCTGATGGCCCATTAAGAAAATATTATAAATATTGGACTGACAAGTAGGGCCTTTTATTGGGATGAATTTTCTGTTTTCCGTAAGCAGAGTATATTTTAATCCCCATCTAGCAATTACGGCGCAATTATTTCTCTAAGTAGTAAGCATTAACAAAATTGGAAAAAAAAAAAGAAAAAAAAAGGAGGAGAAAACCAAATACATCCAAACGCACCCTTAAAATTTCAAAATTTACCCCTAAGTACTACTACTATAATTTTTCAATGTCATCAAACATTTAGAATTTTCTTTTAACTCTTTTCATCTCTTTCCAAAAAACCAAACGCAATAATTGTCTCACTACTAAACAAAACAGCTTCATTTCATGACCATAATATTCATTTACTACTTTTGTCCTCTCCACACCATTTAAAATCTTCAATCTTATTGAAAAAGGTGTGATCTTTTATCCCTTTCCAAAAAAATCAAATATTTTTTTTTACCCCAATTCCCTTTTTCCCTCCATGCAAAACCCACCTCCAAAAAGTAGCCAAATGATTCCAAAAATTGAAAGAACTCAGTTGTCCTATTACACCAATATGCTCTCAACACACACAACATTGTTAGCAGCAGAAAACAGCCATTTAGGAACAAGACAACATTAGCCAATTCACTCTACATGTGTTTTCATTTATCAAATCTTGTCCCTTTCCTCAACATGTGTAGCTGTTTCCTCAGATGGACCACCCAATCACCTCCTGCCACCTGTCATTCACCTCCCCCTCCCACCCCACCCCCCATCGTCCAAATATGATTGAAGACTCCAACAATCATTCAACCATTCATTCTTCCAACCCCTGTGCTGCATTTACTTCACTAGCACTTCCTTGCACATAGATTTGCTTCTTTTTTCCTTTTCTTCTATCATTAATGGCTACTTCTTACTACACAACTCAATCTCTTACTATTTTTATCACTACTTTTATGGCATTTTCATGTACACTTGTGTTGGGTAATAACTTGCCTGCCTCCACCATTTCTGCTGCACCTGCATTGCTGCCTGACCCCATTTCTCCATCATCATCATCTCCGCCTGCGTTATCACCGGATATGTATCCGGTTTTCCCTTCACCGGGCGGCCCCGAGCTTGCTCCAAGTGACTCCTCAGCTCCCTTGATTCCCTCTAGCCCAAGCCCTCCAAATCCTGATGCACTTGCAGCTCCCGGCCCCGGAGCTGCATTGTCGCCAATGGGGATGCAGCCCGATTCTTCTTCACGCCGGAGGAGCCCCGAGCTGTTCTTCTGCTCACTGCTCATGCTGTTTGCTGCCTTTTCGGTTCATCCAGGTTTTACTTTATGTTCTGTGATGTGATGAATTGACCTTCTTATTTCTTAGTCTTTTCTATTTATTGGAATATGTTTCTTTTCTTAAATTTTTTATGACTTGTTGTGATGTTTTTGTAATGTGTAGATTGCTGGAGATAATTTAGAGGTTGATTTTTATGGCTTTCTGAATTATGTTGAATTCATCAAGATATTTGTTCTGTTTTTAAGCTTTCATAAAGAAAAACTTGGCAGGCTTTGATTCATGTATCACTTGAAAAAAAAACAATCAAATTTACAACAAGAATACAAATGATAGTGACTTCTTGAATTGAAATGACAAAACAATACACACAAAAGAATAAAGAATACAGTTTAAAGTGAAGCCCTCAAACAAATTGTAGTTCAAACAAATTCTTACAACATTGACATATATATACCTAGCTTGCTAGTGAACAAATCCTTAATTAGTACATATCTAAAGAGCAATAACTGGTGGTTTCCCAAATCCATTGAACAATCTCTCAAAGAAATTCTCCTTCATTTTGCTGTATTCAACCTGGTTCTCCTTCTTGGGAGTTTTCTTGCTAAGACGCTCTCTCAACATCACATTCTCTTCTCTGAGCAACTCCATGCCTCGACTTAGCTGCCTTATGACCTCGCGTTTCTCCTCGTCCTTCGCCTTGAGCTGCTCCCTCTGCTCAGCATTCTCCTCCACGAGCCTCATCACTTCCTCCCTGAGCCTCACGAGCTCCTCCTCATCAGGAACCACATTTGGCACGTCTGATCCGACCACCACTTCCTCGGCCTCATCAGGATCATCGACCTCAGACTCATCCGACTCATCTGGCCCATAGGCCTCGGAGTAGCTGTCGTAGGCTCCCTCAGTCAAGCTCAGAGACTTCTCTAGGCGATATCTGGTGAAGGGCAATGGAGATGGTGATGATGACCATGGTGATGATGGGAGACGGCTTCCGTGCTCGGATTTAACTTGATCATATCGCTCTGCTAGAGAGCGATGAGTCCGGTACAAGTCCTCCACCATGCTCATCAGCTGGGGCCTCTTCTTGTAGTACATCTCAGCGCGTTGCGCGAAGGAATCCGCGTCTTCCTCGATCACCTGCAGCATTGCTCTTGTTTTCTCATCTAGCTCTGCACACAACATCAGCAAATCTGAATCTCAACACATTTTTTTCTTCTTCTTTTCCGCTATGAATCTAATTGAACTAAAGCTAAAGCTGCTTCAATAGTTCAATCCACAGTCAGTATCTTTTCATATTTCAAGATTCTATTGTGCAGACCTCACCTCCAACGGTCAAATACTGAGATCTAAAGTGGGAATAAAGTGAATTCATTCAAAGTTTCGACTCAAATTACACACCTTTTTTATGCAAAAAAGGGATTTAAAGGAAAATAATCCGACAAAATATTTTGCAAGAAAGAAAAGAAATACATCACCTGAAAGTGTTGTCTGAAGCCATGGCGATCGATTCGGACTGCCCTTGCTGTGATTGTCAAACCACCACCAGTGTGATAAATCCTTCTTCTTCGCCTCCGTCATCATCATCTTCTTCTTCTTCATAGATTCAAAATTTGCAGAATTTCATTAATCAAAATTACTTCGGTTTGATTCCGATTAGTCTTGGACACATCCGAAATACTATGTTCAATTTTTCCTAACCTATGTTTTTAGAAAAACCATTCAAGAAAAAATAACAGGAATAACCAAATAAGTAACAACAATTTCAAGTTTACCCTTTGCGATTAGAAGATAGTGGATAAGGCGAGTTCGTGGCTAAAGTTTGATTTATTTAAATCCGAGACCAGAAGCTGCTTATTCCGATTGACGTATAACTAGTGAATTTCACTCGCAAAATACTTGATGATTGCAAGTTTCTCGTTGTTAATAACTAACACTATTTCAAAACTTGC
The DNA here is from genome assembly GCF_028751815.1 of Salvia miltiorrhiza. Classification (NCBI taxonomy): domain Eukaryota; kingdom Viridiplantae; phylum Streptophyta; class Magnoliopsida; order Lamiales; family Lamiaceae; genus Salvia; species Salvia miltiorrhiza. The sequence continues at coordinate 6,787,828 of NC_080394.1, read as the reverse complement.
TTGATACGATTAACGTGTAAGCAGTGAAAATAAGCATCTAACTACAAATCTTTCTCTAGCTACCAACAAACCAACAAAGTTAATTGAAAGAAAACACGAATTCATGCATATAACATCAACAATGGAGCAAACAACCACTATTCTCTATCAAGCAGAGGTGGTGGAGCTCACCTTGGCTTGCTCTTTCCGACGGCGTACGGCTGCCGCTGCCCTGTCTCTTTCTCTCTCTCTCTCTCTAAAAACGCTCTTGAAAAACCAGTGAGAGTGAAGCTACAATTTAAACTTGATCGCCTTGGACTCCGCAGCATTGTCTTACTCTAATTAATCATTTTTTCCTCCAACGCAAACTCTCCACGTGTCATACGGCCTCGGGATTTCCAGCGCTTGCAAATTCAAATTCTCGGTTTCATTGACTCTTCTGCCCCTCATGGACTACTTTATTTACTAACTTGTCACCTGACTTGGATTAATTTCCAAGGGTAAATAGGTCAATAGAGATTTCATTTATCTGGGTCTTGAAATTCTTACTATAAACTCATTTGACTCGAATTTTAATTTTCTCGAGCTATGGTAAGGTAAGGTGGACTGGGAGCGTCTCCTCCATATGTTAAAAAAAGTAAGCTAACGGTCGAATTGCTGATTTTTGGCAAATAAAATTGAAGATAATTTACAAATGCATTAAGTAAATGGATTTTTTAGTATAAACACGCACACAGTTTACAATATTAATAATTAATACGTAAATTTAAGCTTTGCGCGTAATTGCACACATGTGGTCGGGCAGATTAGCATCCATTAGGAATTGTTATGATACATTCAGTGTTAAATTGATACTCTCTCCGTTCTTATAAAATGTATTCAATTTATCATTTTTGTCCGCTCTCATAAAATGTATTCAATTTATTTTTAGTAAAGTTTTTCACTCGCAATAAAATATGACTTTTATTCCACTCACAATACATTCAATTATTTTATAAAAACTCATGCCATTTACAAATTGATACTTTTTACAAGGACGAATGTAGTATAATTTCCTTTTTTTACTTGTATTGATATAATTTATTTAATAAAGATATTTTCAAACTTGCTAATATCAACTTTTTTGAATCTGATTCAGGAACGAAATTAGATCATTGTATTTGACTGCTTTCTTTTGTATATATCTACTAACAGATGAGCTTATAATAAGAGTTTATAATATTTGAATGTATAAATTTTAGGTTAAATTGTAATTATAATATATCTTTTAACATCGACAACTCAATATCCAATTATTCAATTTGATGCAATTGTAAATACCTTTAAACTCGATTGTTTCTAACTTTCAATTTCAAAACAAATTCTTGCATTTGAGCCTTAATTCAAGAAATGAAAATTGGGCTTCGACAGTTCGACGAGTTTAAGAAGATGACCGTTTTCACATGTGATTCATATGTCAAAATATTCACCTCCCCAAACCTGTTAAATCCATCTTCCGAATCTCGAATCAAATGTTTAAATGATGATAATTGTTAAATAGTGCAGATTTGCAACATTTATAGACGAGAGTACTTGTGCATTTGATGTGGAGTTATTATCGAATATCAATAATGCAAGTGGATGTCACAATTTCTCATCCACGTGGAAGATGTGATTACAATTGAATGAAATATATTTATGAGGCATTGAGCCACCGACAAGGACTAATATTACTCTCTCCCTCCCATGAAGCAAGACCTAGTTCCTTTTGGCACGGAAATTAAGAAATTGATATTTTGTGTGTTAAGTGTGGTAGGTGAAAAAGTGAAAAGTATGAATAAAGAGAATTTTTTACTATTTTTAAAAACTAATCTTATTTCGTGGGACAGACCAAAAAGGAAACTTGGTCTTGCTTCATGGGACGGAGGGAGTACTATAAATAATCGTATTCAATTCCCGGGATATTACTTATTTTCCCTATTAAAAATGTATTGGATGAATTTGGATTTCCGCGCGAGAGTGAGGAAATAGCATCTAAAACATAGAGAAGGATAATATATGATTCTAGAAATAAAACTTTAAAAATAGTAGCATCCTAATCTATTTAAGGTGTTAATTTTAAATTTTAAATAAATATTTAATGTGAAAGTTTTTATATATACATATGTATATTTATATGTTAAAAATAATTTAAATAATATCAATCTTCAAATGAAATAAACTTTAAACGATATTATAATTTTAAAGATTTTAGCTATATTAACTACCAAATAAATACTATGATCTCTTTGTGTACGAGGTGAAAGGTGAACTCAAAGAAACCAATTATCGAGTTTTTTTAGCTTCCATAAGAAAACAAAAGCAAAAAATACACCTACAACTTGACTTTATATTTGAAAGATCGTAATAAAAGTCAAAATTCAAATATAAGTTCCGACACAATCTTTTGTGTTGGGTTTCGACTCATCCACCAAATATGGAGATCAATCTTACAATTTTTTTTTTAATATTTAGTATGTTTAAAATCTTCATCTAAGATGACTGGTGTGAATTGTCTATAATATTTTTGCCTTAATACGAGGTCGTCGTTGGTTAGTTTTCCTTAGAAATGTGAACATATATATCATTTGGATATAATCTAGTTTATTGACTATTATAGTTATTGTGCGAATTGTTGAAATTTTTGTAATTTATATTCAACTAAAAATATGATATATCTAAAAAATATACTTATACAATATCTTGCGGAATAATAATAATAATAATAATAATAATAATAATTACTTTTAATATTAAAATAAACAATAAAAATTGATATGGTTGCGTTAAGTCTTCAAATACCTTCTAAATAAAGATAAACTAGAATGTCCATTCATGCGATGCACGACGAACATCGAAATTAACGATATATTTAAATAAATATAAATAAATATAAAATATATTTTAAAAATAAAATAAAATAATTCACGTCAATTATACAATAAAATCTTGAATTTAAAAATTATATTAACAGCTTTGTATAAAGTGTAATCAAAATTATTCAATAACAAAAATTAGCATTTACACATTATTATTATAGAGTTACACGTCATAATAAATATTTTCATATACAAACATAAATAAAAAGTTATAAAATTTTAATGAAAAGAGAGAAAATAAAATATTTAATGAGAAGAGGGAAAATAAAATATTTTAAAATTCTCATAACTTATTCATTTTAAATTTATTTTGGATGTTTTTATACAATAGTATTAAATTTAAGATGCATATTGAAAAAAATCATGAATTAAATTTGACAATATTTAGAAAAGAATTAAATTATGAAAAACTAAATGAAAAAAAGAATGAAAAAATTGATGGAAGAAGAGAGTGAAAAAGAGAGGGAAAAGATGGAGGGAAAAACTCCTCTTTTATATATTATATAGATAGATTAAAAAAACGTTTTAACTTGTCATACAAGAATTATTAGCGGCGTAAGATGAAATTAAATACAGAAACTAACTTCAAGTACGCTACTACCTATTCAATATTCATATACCTACGCACGTCATTTCAAATTCCTACACAAACTAGGTTGAACATCAAATTTGTACATGAACAATCATTTTACTTTATAAATCATATGAAATGAGATATCTACAAGACTACAATACTCTATTCTAGAACGATGTTGCATTTCTTAATCCATATTTCAAAAATACCATATCATCTATTAAAAATTTGATCGATTTTACGTAACTGAAGCGATCAAGTGATTATGCAAACACGGAATTAATAGAGTGATGCTAAATAGCCACATTGTGGCCACCCACATTCTAGATTAATAGAGAAAATTTAAATTTATTTAATTCATTTTTTAAAATAAAAATAGAATTTAGTTATTTTATTGTATTCTCTACATTTTAGTTAGTTTATTTATAATTTTTTGTAACTTTTAAAAAATGCAAAAAAAATTACAAAAAAATAACTACAATATAGAGAATACAATAAAATAACTAAATCCTATTTTTATTTTAAAAAATAAATTATATGTGGGTGGCCAAATGTGGCTGCATAGATTTATTGGAATTAATACTAGTTTAATTAATAAAAAATGAAGGGAATAAAGTAGCAATTTAGGAGGAGATGGAGCATAAGCATCAGACAAGTTGACGCCAAAAACAACATTATTAATTGATTATTATTCCCCTCGTGAAGAAAACTCAACTCATAAAGCATAAAAAACAGGAGACAAAAATTCGCAAAACCTAACAGATAAAATCATCTCCATTTCCCAACTATATATATAAAGATACTCCTCACGCCTTTTTAAAGCTGTAATTGTCTAACAAATACGCATCACACAGCACAATATCTTGCGTTCTTGCAGAGCAACCATATCTAACTTCTCAAACCGATCCACGTTGCTGTTCATCTCCAGCTAGGGGATTATATTTGTGTTTGCCAATTTTTGTGTAAGAATTAGGGAATTGGTGGTAAGTAAGTGTAAATTTGTTAGCTGCGCTGAGCCACAACCATTGATTTCGTTATTTAAAAAGCTTGCCTTTATGATAGGAGGGATTTTGGTAATTTATTTGTATTGATTGCAGTTGTTGGAGATTGATGAGTAGGAAACGGAATGAGGTCAAGGAGTGATGATGATGGCGTTGAGTTGAGTTGGTGGGCAAACATGCCGGCGGAGCTGTTGAGGGATGTGCTGATGCGGATTGAGGAATCCGAATCCACGTGGCGTCGGAGAAACAGTGTGGTTGCCTGTGCTGGTGTTTGCAGGAGCTGGAGGCACATCATCAAAGACATTGTCGCCACTTCTGGGAGGCTCACATTTCCCATTTCTCTCAAGCAGGTCTGCTATTTTCTTCATTTACCATGCCTAAAATGACAATATCAAGATATGAAAATTAAAAGTGAGTCTTGCTAGCAAAAAGAGAAGCTCTAACAAACCATAATCAAGCATCCTTCAATTGTAGTGCGAAATATGTGGTATTCTGATTCACATAAAGTCCTTCAATTGCTGAGCACAAAATGCTTCCTATCTAATAGGATTAATTAGTGGTTTATTAGATGAAGGAGCTGTTGTTGAATTTTGACTGGGATGACCTTTGTTGTGATTCATATGCAGCCTGGTCCAAGAAGCTCTTGGATTCAATGTTTCATAAAACGGAACCGTGGCATGCAAACCTATCACCTTTACCTTAATCTCAGCCAAGGTTCATCTTAACTGTTTTCATATGTTTTTCTTCATATGATCATATCAACAAATAGCCTCACATTTGTGCTTTGGTTTATCTTTCGACAGCTTCTAATGATGATGGGAAATTCCTGCTTGCTGCTCGAAGATGTAGACGCCCAACCTACACGGACTACATTATATCCCTAAAGAGTGATGATGTTTTAAAGGGCAGCAGCAACTACTTCGGCAAGTTAAGGTAAATCTACTTCTCAACTACATGATTGTGTGCTTTTAAATGTTGAAGCTTCTCATCTCTGCAACTGACAGGTCGAATTTTTTGGGGACAAAGTTCACAATCTATGATACGCAGCCTCCAAATGGCGTAGCTAGAGTTGCTAGATCCCGTTCCACCCGAATGGTTGGAACGAGACAAGTTTCTCCGAGGGTCCCCTCTGGAAACTATCCCGTTGCCCATGTATCGTACGAGTTAAATGTCTTGGGTTCGAGGTGAGGTTTTAACACCCTTTTAGTCCTTGATAGACTTTTCTTATTGAAAAGATTGATCATATATGATCCTTGGAATTGCCAACTGTGTGTATTTTCGATATGCTCTATCACTCAAAGTAAACGCCCTCTAAAATACAGAGTATATTCAAATTTATGTGTTGGCAGGGGTCCGAGGCGGATGCAATGCGTCATGGACGCCATAGGCGCATCCATAGTCGAGCCAGAAGGGGCGACGGAACTCCTTCCTGCAAACTTGGATTCATTCCCCGCACTCCCATTTTTGAGATCAAAATCGACGAGCACGGATGGGTACCAATCTGTGAGAGATGCAGAAGAAGCGGTGGTGTTGAGAAACAAGGCACCCCGGTGGCACGAGCAACTGCAGTGCTGGTGTCTCAACTTCAACGGGCGCGTGACGGTGGCGTCGGTGAAGAACTTTCAGCTGGTGGCTGGTGATGGTGAGGATGTTATCCTCCAATTTGGGAAAGTTGGGAAGGATACCTTCACCATGGATTACCAGTATCCCTTGTCTGCATTCCAGGCATTTGCCCTTTGTCTCAGCAGCTTCGACACCAAAATCGCCTGCGAATAATAATACCATGAACATCTCCTTATAAATTTAGATTGTGTTTGTTTCACACAACCATTTATGTATACTATTGTTATGCAACAAATGGAGTTGGTAGGTGATTTGCTTGTTTCGTTTTCTTTTTAAGGTGCGTTTATTTTGATTGTTAAATTTTTATTGAAAAATAATGGATAAAAAAAAAGATGAAAAAGTATTACTATATTTTTCTTATTTTTTTATCATATGTTTATTAGAGATAAAAGATTAGAAAATGTTGAAAAATATTTCATCTTGCCCAAAGATAATTTTACATTATAATAAATATGTGAAAATATACTTTTTTTTTTTTAATCTCCTTTTACAGATTAAATGCAGCCTAGATTAATCTCCGTGTCTCAAAGATTTTCATATACTATCGAATAGAATAACCAGAACGCAATTTACATGTGATTTTTACAAAATATTCAAAATCTGACAGATTCTTTATTCTTATGCATTATACGTAATCCAATATTTCGGATGCGGAGCTTTTCTGGCATTGTGAAAACGTTGAAAAAAAAGAACCGTCTTTTTTGTATTTTGAATCAAAAAAGTTCAAATAAATATTTTTAAAAGTATTTAACATTTTTTTGTTATTTTGTCCAAATAGCATTATTGAATTCAAAAACTTGTAATTCTGAAATTCCAAACAGTTAAATTTGAAAAAGAAAATCAAAATGAGGCCTCAGATTAGCATATTGGCACATTCATCATAGCAACAACAACAACACGGTAGCAACCGTGAAATGCGCATAAATGTCGTCGCAGCTCTTGCCAACATTCTTGTCATCACCAGCCTTATTTCAATTTGGGGAAAGAAAAAAAAAATTGTCCAAATGCAACGAATCTGACCACTAAAATTAGGGAAAATATCAAAAAGCAACAAATTTAGTAAATTAGAGACGACGGAGTTGAGAAGCACTGAAGAACAAATCCGATACGCAGGGAAAAATCTGGGAAAAAGAATGTGATCCGCAACAGAGTAATCAGGCAAAAATCTGATACGCAGCAGAACAAAACGTGGGGAGCACTGAAGAACAAATCCGATACGCAGGGAAAAATCTGGGAAAAAGAATGTGATCCGCAACAGAGTAATCAGGCAAAAATCTGATACGCAGCAGAACAAAACGTGGGGGGAGGCGATACGCAGCAAATCAAAACAAGATTAAAGACCAAAATCGATAAGAAACGTTATGAATTAGGGATTTCAATTGTTTCAAGGATTTCAAAGATGATATGGCTCCGGAGGCAGGATTAGGGTTTTGTCGAAAACGTGGATATATAAACTTTAATGGGCCAAAAGCCCACGATAAAGTGATTTGATTTGTGCGAGTTGGGCTCTATAATCTTTTAAAAGGGCGTAAGCCCATCAATTGCGTGGCAAATGTGTATTCCCATATTTCAAAATTTTAGCTACGATTGTAGTAAAGCCCAAATTTTGTATTTGCTACAATGTCGAGCTCTGTATTTTGTGTTACACCTTATTTTTAATGTACAAATTATAAATCGTTTGCATTTAACTTATAATGTATTTGCATTTTCGTGCACTTAACTTAAAAGGAGCGCAATTACATCACCATGGAAATACAGTTCTATATATGTTAAGTGCAATTATTCTATAAACTAATTGCATTTTTATGTTGACCACTCGAGTAAGACATTATATTTCTAGAGCTCATTTAAATGTATATGATAGTAACAAAAGAATTCAAGTTTATAATAACACAGTCATTAACATTTCTCCATTTTCAATATAAAGTGTTAATTTCACATCTCCAAAGCTTCCACTTTCTACTATTTACAAGATGGATGAAATGTATGATTCTGAAAAAACATCGATTAAATGTATATTTTGTTTCATTAAAGTAATTAGTTTCCTTTGCTTAATACCACGACAAATGACTTGTTATATAAATATTTATGTTTTAGGGGGGAGAAATATTGCTTTTATTCCCTAAGATGTCTCTTAAAAAGAATTGCACTCACTCACTCACCAACTAAAAGGCCGCCCAAAGGGTTTTTCATTTAATAAATTTGTCTCATCGATAACTTTATTTTCCTTCGTTGGTGCGACGGTTGGACAAGTCATTGTATTTGAAGCTCTTTTTATCCTTTATTTAAAACAAAAGTTATACATTTTTTGTGTGTATTTATCTTTTGGACCATTCGTCAACTTTAGTGAGTGGTCCATCTTACGTTTGAAGTGGACAATAAATTCTCAAATCAACCTCAATTATTGAATTATATAGCCCCTAGAGTTGGGCGGTTTTTTTTTTTAATTTTTCATGAATGATCTAGTTAGAGGGTAACTATTTTAAATTAAATTTATCATGCACCTATTAGGTAATTATCTACAAAGCTTATGGCGTTCTAGGAGTAAGAGCTATCAAAGTAATTTTGATCGTTAATTAAATTGTACCTAGCACAATTTTTACTTAATTTGATATTTTTATATTCTTATTGGTCTCATTGTGACTTTCAATCAACCACATTGTCATATTGATTGTGAATTGTACCCAACTATTTAACTAAAAAAAGTTTTAGTATTGTGAGTGTGTATTTTGATATATATCAATAAAAGTAAATTAAGCAAAAATAGAGGATTAAGAAATCCCAAAATTATGCTCCTATATTTTTCCCTAAAGCTTCCCTATTTAATTTTAGGATCTCGGTTTTGTAAATGCATACACCAGATCTCCTATTTTCTACATAAAAACAATAATCATATGTGGGCCCTACCAATTATAAGCTTAAAATAAATTTAGGGTGGGTGTAAATTTAAGATTGAATTTGGGTAAGTGTAAATTTTTTTATGGGCCTCATCCAATTTAGGGGATCTGCTGAATGCATTTTTTATCTCATTTTTAATTATTTTAGCCTAATTTTAAAATTAGTGATGCATTTAGGTGATCTGCTGAGAGTGCTCTAAGAAATTGAAATCCAAATGATTATCGTACCGTGATAGTGAAATTTTTGGAGTTATTGGATTGGCATGCTTACACAATTTGACCAAAATCAATAATCACGTGATTGATTATCATTAATCATGTATAATACTATTATCTGGACATCTTTTTTCAAAATCTGATAGCTGCAATCTATCATGCGATGAATTTGTGGTATGTGTAAGGATATAATTAATAGATATTGTCATGATTTGGAAAAGTGGTTTGGATAAGTATCATATGCAAATTTGAGTTTGGTAGTCGTCACACACGTTTAAGATTTTAGGTTTACGTCTATCACAACTTTACAAAGTGTGATTGATGTATTTAAACTTTATTCCATTTTATCTGCTAATTGCATTGATGTGCCGTTGAAATAGGGCATATTAATGAGCTAAGAATATCCAAAACTTAGGTGCAAAATTAATTAAATAATTAAAGATGTAATTATTTAGTTAATGCTAATTTCAAAATCATGCAATGTAAAAGCATTCACTAAAGATTCAATAAATATATAAGGCCTTTTAATTTGTTTCTTTTAACTGATTTTGTTGTATATATATAATTTTAGTTATGAAACAATTGCAGCAGTTTAAAGCAAATTAATCACAAATCAGTAAACCCTAAAATTTTTGCAATATCTCAGATAGGTAGAAAAGCACACAGTTAGAAGATAAAGCATTTTCCTTACGGAAAATATGCTCCATGATTTGAATTACTCAATGATAAGATTTTCGCAACTTTGGTTTGGAAGTTAATTTCTCTATATATTTCCGTTTAATTTCCTACTGACACATTAAAAAAAAAGAAAAAAAAAAGGACTTTCAATAAGAAAACGTAGGTATAATTCTGCAAAAAAAAAGAAGAAATAGAAAAGGATAATGGAGTAATGGAAATTTCTTGTAAAATGTGAGCTCAAGAATTAGAAACTCAAAATATATATCATGTGTCGACAAACATAAACAGCCAAGATCTCAAACAGTAGGAAAGAGTCGGAAACTCCCATACGAATTAAGCACCGAAAATAGTTGGTTTAAGTTTGACATTTTTGTTACTTTTTTGACGACTATCAATAAGATTGCCACTTTTGACACTAAATTCTGCATCACACTGGGTATTGATTCCAATCCAATTAATCCAATCAAATCATGCAACCTTTCATATTTTTTTCAAATATATAAATATAAATTTCTATATTTTGTCAATATTTGTTGGAGTGTTAGATCAAACATAATAATATTGCTCAAGGTTTTTTATAATTAAATAGAATTGGGTTGATCTTTGGCGAAGTCGTGTATATATATATATATATATATATACATAATATTTGAGCTAAGACTTCATTAGCGATTAAAAATTAGTTTTCGACGGATCATTCAAAATGTTCTTAATTATTATAATGCGTCCCTTTAAAAAAATTACTTTTGTTAGGTATAGGTTCATTAGGATGAGCTTTCGAATTTATTTATAAATGTATTACGTTTGAAAAAAGTTAATTACAGATTAGTTTTTCACTAAAGTCAACTTAATAGATATAATTTCAAATTCAAGAAGATCAATATGAATAAGAAAAGGCTAAATATTAAAATATTAAAATTGTTAGGGATAATGTTAAATTGTTAATCCTACGTGAATGAGCTAAGAGAGCCATAGTATTAGGTATAGGGTGGTAAGGGCGTTTTTGTCGGAAATAATCGAATCATAGATCGTTTATATAAAATTCAAATGTGGAACAAACTTTTTAAACCTTTTTGTTTTCTTCCCACTTAATATTAGGGTAGTAAATTATTAAATCGAACCAAACATTTAATCACTATAAGATTATATATATATATATATATATATATATATTATAGTATAAGTTGAACATGAACATGATCTACAACCAACATATTGAAAAGGACAAAAAAGATGTTCCTCTACACATGTTTAGCTATCAAACTCGGGTTATAGTCAATTAGACAATTAGACAATTACTTATATATATAGATACATATTTGATCCATTAACATATTTAAATTAAAAATATATATTTATACTTGTGTAATTTTTTTCTTATAGATGATTCAAATTTCGGCATGAATTTCTAAATTTCTACGTATTTTCTTTATTTATGTAATACATTGATTTTATAATTATCATCAAGATTAATCTCATCCATTTCCCCATATGAAAAATATCAAATCGAGATAACTGAATAGTCAATTAAACCGATTGAACCGCTTTTTATTTTCTCATTTTGTTTGTTAATTTTCAATTTTAATAATAAAATTCAATATTATTTTATATGCAAATATTAATCAGCATTTAAGCGATACAAAATCAATCAATAGTAGAAAATAATCAATTATAGCAAGCAAACCAATCAGTATTTTTTTAGGGGCAAACAAAGCCAATATTCATCAAGCAAAAACTTAAACTTTAATTTATCATACCTCACAATTATTTATATAAATATATCAACTCAAACATAGTTTATTCATAGGAGTAATCGAAAACTGAAAAAACATTAAAAAAGATTTTGATTTAATTCTATTTATTTATTATTTTTATGTTTTCCGATTTCTTTTTTATCAAGAGAAAATGGGGGTGGTTGATTTAGGCCAAAAAGCTTGAAAAGACAGTCCAAGGCTGGCAGTAGGCAGATAGAAGGGCATGGGCCCACTTATCGGTTATTCCTAATAAATTGGGCCCCCAATTTATTTGTTCAGACCACTATTTAGTCAACTATTTTTTTTCTTACCCCTCCCACTTTCCACACACGTAACTCTTTATTCTCATTAAAGGTTTCATTTTCTTTCTTATTTTGCTTTCCCTTTTCTGTTGAATTTTGTTTAAATACTAAAATTTAAACATACTCATCAAGCAATAAATATTTTTTTAGTTTTTTTACCGGTGCTTTTACGATAAAATACAAATAAGCATATAATAATTGCAAAAATGCTATGTAGAAATAATGATGTAAGGACAATTCTCAAACATTTATGAAATTGATATATAAGTAGTAAATATTTTAGTGAAAAATTGTAATTGGATTTATGTATATCCACATAATAATGTCCTACAAAAAGGAGGAAGGAAATGAAGAATAGTGGGTTTTAAATCCCACATGATTAGTGGGCCACAATGTTAGCTCTATTTATCGTGTTTATTTATTTGTTCACTCATTGCATGGGAACCCACTCATTTATCTAACACCTTTTTTTTCTTCTCTTCAAATAAAATTTAATTTTCACGTAGCAGTATATATATATTACATTATGCAGTTTGGTAGGTCCAACAATTTTCTAAGCTATGGCCTATGGGCTATTATTGGTGGATGCTTGATGGAGACCGAACGATAAATTAAATTCCTAAAAGTGGTAGTATTTTTTTTTTATATATATATATCTTTTGATTGAGGAAAGTAACATAAATATTTAAGAAATACCTCGACATTTACAAATGTGCAATGCATAGAATTTATCGTAGGGCCCATTGTCACCGGCCCTAGCATATGTGTCACATCCCTTCCTAGTTCCTACAATTAGTAACAATTTTGATGTTGTTATTTGAATTTGATAGATATGAAGTTACATCTTACAACCTATAACTGTCTGTTAAAACCTCGTATATTTCAAATCTTTTTTAATTCACCGTGGAGTTATTTTTTCATTTCACCATATTTTTTTATGTAAATTTGTCTGATTCTTTTTTCTTTTTGTATCGAACAATAAATCCAAAGTTAATTTGTTGATTTTTTTTTTCTATTTTTCTAATGGGCAAAGCTACTCTCATATAAACATATTAAAGCAAGTGTCATTTAATTTACTTAAAACAAAACATATCTATATATCTATATATATAATATCAATTATATTATCATAAAGATAAAAATAGCCATTAAAATAAAAAACGCCATTCTTACATTTATTATTATTATTATTATTATTATTATTATTATTATTATTATTATTCATCACAACCACAGACGTCTTATTTGTAAATTAACCATATTTTTTGTCGATAATTAATTACCACAAAATTTCTTACACGTGAATTGACTATATTTTACCTATAATACATAACTACGAAAATTCGAAAATTCTTAGATGTGAACTGATTTATATTAATTGTCTATAATTCACAACTACAAAACTTATCCATCGCGAATTATGGACAAGACAATACCTTAAATAAAAAAATGAAATATATATACAATTTTCAGCCCTTAGATCATTAAGATCTACGGTTGATTCGTAACCCTTTTCGATGAATTCGTGGTCTTAGGTTCGAATCTCAAAGGTAGCAAAATTTATTTTTCACAATTCGTAACCCTGTTGGATAAAATTCGTACATTAAAAAACGTTTATATTTATATTTTAAGAAGTGCTTTCATTGTAGTCCTCCCCTATATATATATATAGAGAGAGGTTCAAGAAAGAACCATAAATAAAAGAAGACCGGAGAACCATTTTCAGCCATTCGATCATCAAGATCTACGGTGGATGCATCATCTTGTTGGATGAATGCAGATCCTGGGTTCGAATCCTGAAGGGAGCATTTTTTTTTTAATTTTTTAGTGCATTAATTTTTACAGTGGATGCATTAGATTTGATGGTTCTCCCGTTCTCACAAATAATGTAGTTCTCTCTAGAACCACACCCTATATATAGGGTTAGGATCAAACGAGAATCACATCTTTTCATAAGAACTACAAACTAAGAACAAACACATAAATACATGAACAAGAGATGGTAAGATTATTGTTGAGCTTAAGTCGAGATTGTGGAGTTGGATGACGATCCATAATGTGCAGAAATCAACAGAGGAGTTCAGGAGTTGGTACACCGCAGCTTTGCCTGGAGAGTCTTGAGCGGATGTTTTTGTTTGTCTTCTGTTCTCCCTTTCTCATCTTTTTCTCTCCCCTTTGTATTTCTTTGGTACTGCTGGTACCGGATCAATAAAGTTGCTCCATTTTCTGCTAAAAAAAAAAGAGATGGTAAGATTATATACATGTCATATTTAACTATTCGCGGTCTGATTAAATATTGTTCATATATATTATGTATGTATTTGTTCATGGTTCTCCATTCTCGCGAAAAGATGTGATTCCCACGTAATCCTTTACGTATTACCTAAGGGTTGGTATCTATGGAGAATTCTCTATTGATTGTTCTGAGTAAATCAATAAATTTACCGCATAAATCAAGAGACCGCACGAATAGACATATATTCGTAAAACGCGTCACCTTCAGGATTTGAACCCAGGCGGAATGTTTGTTCAGTAAAATTGTTAGCGTATTCAGTAAAATTATTGACTTATTCAGACCGATCCGAGATTCCTTCTCCATCTCTCAATATTTAGCCTTCATATTTTTATATATGAACTCATCTATCATATACTCATAATTATGAAATAAAAAGTAGAAAACTATGTAAAAGATCACGACAAGGTATCGATACAGAACAAAAGACTTGATGGGTGCTATATAGTACTCCCTCCGTCCACCAAAGATATGCCACTTTACTTTCGACACGGGCTTTAATAAAATGTGAGTAAAGTTGGTAGTAGAGTAAGGGTCCCACTTTAAATGTGAGTGGAGTTGTGTGGACCCTACTACTAAAAATGGATGTGGCATATTTTTTGTGGACGGACGAAAAAGAAAATTGTGGCATATCTTTGGTGGACGGAGGGAGTATATTTTATCATTTTTGAGTTTGAGCTTCTGAGAATGCCATTTCCGTACAATTTATAAGATTTTACACTAAATCCTAGTTATTTTATTTGACATTTTATAAGAATACAAAAAGAAGAAGAAGAAATGCTGCCAACTCAAAGTAGCTCTAACCAAATTTAATTAAATAAAAAATTATTAAGAAAGAAAAGAAAAATCTAAGGAACCCTCGAAAGCACATAGAAGCAGACTAAAGGTCGAGCCTCATTATTTTTTTTTTAAGTAAAATCCAATGGAAAAAACTTTAAAAAGAAAAAAGAGTACTCATCTAAAGAATAAACCCGAAGGCCAAGAAAAAACAAGAAGAAAAAGAAACCACGCACATGAGAAAGGGGGGTAAAAGTAGCTCTAACCAAAGGAAAAACTCATGCAATAAAATATATTTCGTGAAAATGAGAATTTATGAATAAATTAATAAAATTTATAAATAAATGAATGTAACACATGAATATTTGTATTCTTACTGATTTTGAAGTATATAAATATATTATGAACAAAAAGAAAAAATATATACGAGCAACTAAAAAGACAGTGCATGCAAATGCAACAATAATTGGCGTAGTAGATGGTAGAAAAAGGTGAGAATAATGAGCATTAATGGAACATTGCGTATGCCAAACTGTGCATATACATAAATGGAGGGTGTATATATAAAGAAAGCTTATAATTAGGGAGGTACTACACTAAGATGCATAGCCATTGGCTTTCTTGTTTTGAACATAGAAAAATAGACTACTTTTTGTTGCGAATCCACTAATATAATTGACTCTTCAAATCATAAATCTATCCTATTAATTCGAAACGCCTCTGCCTAGCTCGTGGTACATAGATAAATAGTAGTAATATAACATAGGATTCTAGATACTTTATTATAACCTTTTCAAGTAGCCAAGAATATATAATAATATCAAAAAGATAAGTGTAAAGTCTATTTACTTATAAAAGATGTTGAATAGTTTGGAAATTTATTAGCATGAGGGAAACAAAATAGGAAGGCCATATTAAGTTGCTAATTTGATGAAAGTCGAGCAGGACTATGCATTAGGCTTGTGGGCTCGGGCCTATCCGACCTAGTCTACAAAGATGCACTTCAATTTAGTTTTGGAATCGTCCCACTCCCGAGCTATAAAGATTTAGATGCAATCGATTTTCAGCTCAATCCAATTCTTCACAAAAGATACTCCATCCGTCCCATCCGTCCCATGAAACAAGACTAAATTTTCTTTTTGGTCTGTCTCACGAAGCAAGATCAATTTCTCAAAGTAACAAAAAATTTACTTTTTATTCACCTTTTTACTTTTTCACCTACCACACTTAACACACAAAATACCAATTTCTTAATTCTTGTGCCGAAAAGAACTTGATCTTGCTTCATGGGACGGATGAAGTATATAATAATTATCCTATTATAACATATCATGAGTCATGAGACTAAATCTTATCTAATCTATTAAACTGAACACTACCTAAGGGTCAGTACGATTTACTCAAAATTATAATGGCCCGAGATTACTCAATATTAAGCGGGCTCAAAATTATCCAAAATAAAATTTGGCATAGGGAAGGCCAAGACTCATAAGTCATGGCTAATCCTATGTGGCATTGTCCAAAGACTAAGTCACGGGTTGAGTCCATCAAACCGAACACCAACCAAAAATTTGGTCGTTATAAATACTGATTTTGGTCGTATTTTTTTTTTACAATCGAATTTTTAATCCTACAAGTATTTCAGTATTTCTAATGTAACTTGGACTCAATCGCATATGCTTTGACAAACTTTCTAGTGAAACACTCATCCTATAAGTTTTTTAAGTCAAGCACGATTAACCATAGTAGTCAACAGTATATAAGATGCATATTATTGATATAACTAGCACTTATTAGTTTATTTAAACTTTCATTCAATATAAAGTATCATTCATGCATAACCTTATAATACGTCGAGAATGATATCTAAGACTTGTGGTGTCGGTGAAAGAGTAACGACAAAAATAACGATCGATTACAAAATAATAAAAAAATGAAATTATCATTTTCTATATAAAAATAATAATTTTGTTGCTAAAAAATAACGACCAGTTTTTAATTTCTCAACAATTCCAAAATAAGAATTAAATATAAAAAATATTTTTTAAAAAAATTAATATTATCGACTTATTTTAAAAAATATCAAAAAAATTGATATTAATGACCGAATTTTCGATCGTTAATTTTTTTTTAAATAAAAATATTAACGATCGAATTTTCAATCGTTAAAAAATATTAAATATATTTTTAAATAAAAATACTATAATATTAACAATCGAATTTCGGTTTTTGAAAAAAAAAATATTAACGACCAAACTTTCGATCGATAAATAATAAAAAAATAAAAACTATCAACGATCAGAAGTTCAATCGTTAAAAAATAAAAAAATGAAATCGATTGTGAAATCGTCGTAAATCTGTTGTTACTGTCGATAATTTAACGATCGAAATTTTATATTGTTAATTCCAATTGTTATAAGAGTTTTTTTTTTTTAATAGTAAGTTTTATTAAAACTCGTACTCGTACCAAACTCAATATTATGGAAGGAGGACGTTATAACTTTTGACATCAATTTCTACTTAGTAAATTAATAAAATTATTCCAATATTAAAACAACAGGTAGGTTGAACGGGTATTATCGAAATTTGTGATGCATATGATTACAAATTTACAATGTCTCGTATCGATTTTTTTTTTGTATTTTTTTTCTTTCATGTGCATGGTTCGCAAAACTCTATATTCAATCTAAATTTGTTAAATACTCTCTCCTATTGGAGTATATAATAAGTCGCAATTTTCGATATAAAAAATTGTTCGACAAATAAGTACAAGTCATCGCAACACACTTAAAAAAATAGTAGCATCGAACCGTCAAGAATGGGGGATTATATTATAAAATAAAATAATTGCATTGATTAATAATATTAAATAGTACATAAAATTGAAGATTACAAACAATATGCTAAAAATATAATGGTTTCAAATAAAAAATGATGACTTAAAAACCCTAGAATTCATTTCCCAAAAATGTTATAAATACGGCAAAGTCCAATCCATCCCATTCGAGGGAGGAGAGAGATTCCCGGAGAGCCATGCGTGGGCTTAATAATTAAATCTTAGCGATTTAATTAATAATTGATTAAATCTTGATTGCATTATCTTACTGCAAAGTTTTACTTTACGTGCATTACAACTCAGCAACCTGTGTACTTGATTGGAAATTAATTAACCATAATTAATCAGATTTCCACCTTAATTTCTCGGCACATTAACTATCATGATTTCTTATTGATAGAATTACTTGAAATCAGAACTACATTTATTTAAAACAATATTTAGAAAATGTTATGTAAATGATAAAGTAGGAGAGTTATTTATAGAAATTGGACAAGATCAATGGGATAAACAAAAAAGGAATACGAGATAAGACGGAGGGAGTAATTGAAGATTAAAAACATGTATCTATATTGAAATTTTGAAATTTTGAAAAAAGGAAATGATACTCCGTTTCACTAATTTGACCATCGTGTAAAGCGCAGCGTTTCCACGAAACAAACGGCGTAGGTATATTTGATGGGTGGCCGTCAAATTCAAAAAAATAATGCTACACCGCATATACTACTATTTAATTAATATACTTACTAAAATCGAAAATACGTATATAATAGTAAAAAAAAAAGTGCAGAAAAAAATCAGCTTTTGGGGCGTATAAAGGGACAGGTCCATGGAGTCCATAGTGAGGCAGTGTCACCCCATTATACCATGTCCTTTTCATGTACTGACAATATTACCCTCATTTACTACCATCATGCTATTTATTGTCCAAGTCTGACGGAGGGTGATTTTGTCATTATAGCGTCGAATGCTTTCACAGCGCTGTACAATTAGCATTTGCTACAGACTGCTCTTGTTTGTGCAATTGTGGCCCCCCTCCCTCTCTCTTTCATTAACCATTTATAAAACCATTTCCTTTTTATTTTCTCTATTTATTTGTTTTTTGTATTTGTATCACAATTGAAAGAAAAATGGACAATATTGTTTCCCCTTCGTTTTAATGCTTTTATTATATAATTCTGATATCGTCCAATCAAATTTATTTTAATTTGAAATTTGTGTGATCGTGAATCCATAATTGATGTTTTTGACCTGTATTTACTACATGTAAAAATATCAAAATTGATAAAGTGATATTGCATTGAATAATATATAAAATAAAAAAGAAACGAGTCAAGATTATTGGAACGCATGAAGTAGTTTAGATTGCAACTTAAACAAATTAATAGTTTATTCTCTTAAATGAATCTGCTACAATATTATGACAATGAGGTGCAGTCTATTTGTAAGACGTCTTTAATTAACAAGTTGAAAATTTGAATTACTTGAAGAGTTAAAATGTAGATGTGTTTTTCTTTATTTAGTTAATAATTAGAAGAACAAAAAACTGCTACACTATTTTTTTTCTTTCGTCACAATATACACGTATCAAATACCTATTACACAAGTTGTTATAATAAATAAGTGGAAACAGATCTTAATCAATCGTCACTTGTAATGTTCTATAAATAATAAAAGGAAAAAGTTTTCTGGTCGCAGTAATGCAACTTCTTTCTTTTATTATTAAATCTACGAACAAAACGCACATGCTAAATCTTATTTAATTTTACATTTGTACTATCATTTATCCTAAGTTTGGTCGGTCGTATCGCAGCTTGCAATGAGTTGTGGTACAATTTTTGTAATTGGTTGCCTAACATTATTTGAAAATCAAAGCACGTCGCAATTATCAATCACTCGTGTCCCCCTAAAATTACAAATTTGCCCCTTTCTACTGTTGCCTCGTTTGTCCTATTGTCCTTCAAGAAATCAAATTTCCTTTCCTTGACTTCTGAATCCGCTATTAAAATATTCGATCGACACATAATTATATTTAGGGGTTATGGTAAAAAAATACATGAATTTTGAAAAAAGTTATAATTTTCATATGAATTTATAATTAACTTAAAAAATATATAAATTTATATTTTTATTGCAATTTTCACCTAAGTTTGACTTTCAACGAAAAAATGATTGATATTGCCAAGGAGGCCTAGCGCAAGTGGCAAAACTGAGACACCCAAAAACTCTCATTTGTGAGAGGTCTTGGGTTCAATCTCATCTGCATGCGGATAGTTTTTTTTATTTTTGTGTAGGTGGTGTTCGCACCTTTGTGTGGGTAGTGTTTCAACCTTTGTGTGGTGTAAAGGTCCCCCGTCTGCGTGCGAGTTGCTGATTTGTTTATATATTAGATGTCTCTTGTAATTTTTTTTAAAAAAATAATGATTGATATCATATATTTGTGTTTAGTAAATAAAATTTGATAAAACAAAAAAAATAAAAAAACAAAAAATTGATTCACCCCAAACCTCTAGCAGCAGCACCGAGCCCAACAAAGGGTAATTTTGTATGAGAAAAATTGTAGCGAGAACACTGTTCACATCAATGATATAATCGGAGAGTAGGCGGCCGATTCCTATACAAAAGAGCAACAATGTTTTTCTCACAAGCTTGAAAATTATCTCGGTCTTTCGTAATAACAAATCAAGGAACCAAACAATCGATTAGCCTAGATACCTCTGCTGTCTTGAGCTAATCGGGGCTACCAAGCGGGGCCTCAATGTATTTTTATATATATTTGATTAAACAAATATAGGAAATATTGGTTGTATATTGTTATTGTTGTTATTTTTTTTTTGTTTTTGAGATAGTATATAAATCGTTGCTTACTTTTTTACTAATTAGTTGAATATTGATCTAAAAAATGATCCATTGAACTTCAACACAACTTACAAAGTTGGATAAAAATTAGTAATCTTAATTAGTTACACATTTGTCTTGAATACTCTTTTAGATACAAAATACATTATCAAAATGTATATTATAATAAATTAATAAAAATAATTAAACTAGTAGTACAAATTAAATCAAATATTCAAATAAATAAAAAATACAATTCATATTACGCAGATACAAGTTTATCTATACGATCACAGGCTTCACACGAGACAATTGATTAGACTTTAATGCAAAAAAGTCAATAATAGTGGGAGATCGATTGAATACAATTGCCACGATCACTGCAGAGTTTTGGATGGTAATTATTGGGGACAATTTATTCACATCTCTTTAAATCATGTCCAAATCCAATTAAACTTATTCATTCATATGCTATCAATAATTAATCCACCTCCCATAAGTCTGATATCAAGTACTTTTCATTATAGTGCATTAATGAAAATGAAATTATCCCCCCCCCCTTCCTATATTAGTTTTCTATATATACATGCTATACTATTTTCAATTTGGGATTTGAACACACAATAAATTAAAAAAATTATGATCATAATTACAATATTGTAACAAACATATATTGAATAAAATAAATACAAAAGTAATTAAATTGATGTGTTTCAAAATGAGTTATTAAGCTTGCTCTTTTTTTTACCACCAAAAAGACAAAACAAGCTATTATACTCAATCCGTCCCAATAATCTTGTCCCATTTTTCTTTTTGGATTGTCCTAATATTCATGCCATATTTCTAAATTGGGACATAATTAAGACTTGTTTAACATTAACTTAATACACTAATATATACTTATTAAATCAGTCTAAACCCTAATTGCCTCTTTCTCTCTCCACATTCTGCTGCCTCCCTCTCTTCTCCACCCTCCGCCTGTTGTTCTTTTGCTTGATTCTGTTCACTGTTCTGGCGGCTCCCCGATGTTAGGAGCAGTGGCATTAGCAAATTTTGAAGGAGAAAGTATAGTTTTATTAACAATACTTAAACTTAATTAACAATAATATAAATATATGGGTCATACAACTTTATTAAATCGTGGATGACACAGAATCCACAATTTAATAAAATGTGAGTGAGGTTGTTAGTAGAATAAAAATGTCATTTTAAATATGAGTGAAATTTTATGGACTCAACTATTATAAATGAAATTTACAAAATTGTTATAGGTCAATCATAAAAGAAAATGATAACATTTTTTTTTTAATGGAGAGATTTTTAGAGCGAGTAAACTATTGATATACTCCCTCCGTCCCAAACGAAATGTCATGTTTTCCTTTTTGGGTTGTTCCAAACGAAATGTCTTGTTTCCTTTTTTGGTAATATACTCTCTCTCTATACTTAATATTTAAATAATATCCATCAACCCACTTTATCTACTTTATACACATTTTTTAATATCCGTCCCGAAAAGAAATGAGACGTTTCGTTTGAGACGGAGGGAGTAATTGGCTGTAATTGTGATTGTTTACAACGTATCGGAATATGATTGGGTGGTCACGGCATCATGCTAAACACAATTTCACGTCAGAGCGTCTCTCACTCCCCAAGGTGGTCCCCACCATAAAAATACATTGTTGGCCGTTCGATCCAGCCGTGCTTTTGAGAATCATGAGATCCCCTCCGTTATTTATTAACATTATTTTGGAAAGTCAAATGTTTTATAGCTAACGTGTGAAAATATCCCAAAAATTTAATTGAATGAGTCATCATCATTTTAACTTTAAAAAAAAAAGTAAAATACTTTAAAGTTTAAATCCTTAAACTCCAGTCACTGTTGAGAATTTAGAGAACTACTATTAGATATAAAAATAGTTAACTTTATTCCTCAAAAAAAAAAAAAACTTTAAGTCACGTTTCAAGCATTTTTCATTGATAATTTATATCATTTTTTTAAAATTCTATTAGTGTTGTGTAATGTTATTTTGTTAATCGAATATACAATATTTTGGTAAAGTAATTTCAAATTTATTCTATATATATTTATATTATAATTTATTACTATATAATTTTAATTAATTACTAAATGATTATTACTTGGTCATATTTTGTTGATTTATAAAATATACTAGTATATTATTATTATTGTGTTAAATTGTTTTTTTTTTTGTCTTTTTGAGTTTCTTTAATTAAATATTCAATTGGAAAAATTATGTCCGACAGTTGATTTAGTTTCATACGTTGTCATATATCCATTTGATTATGTCTTCAATGTAAAGGTACTCCCTCCGTCCCACGAATCTTGACACATTTGATTTCGGCACGAGAATTAAGGAGTTGTAGATTAATATTTTAAGTGTGTAGTTAATAAAGTACATAAAAATGATAAAATAGAGGAGAGAATGTAATAAAATTGATAAAAGTAGAAGAGATAAAGTAATAAAAGTGATAAAGTAGGAGAGAGAATGTAATAATTATTACCTTATTTGGAAATATATCAAGATTTGTGGAACGGTCCAAAAAAGAAAACGTGTCAAAATTCGTAGGACATGTGAAATACTTTAACAATTGTTGATTGTTCGCTTCAAAAATAATTGTTGATTGTTCACTTAAAATTCTATTTGCGGAGCTGATAAATAACTGAACGCAAATATAATTAATTATAATAAGAATTAGATACTCTCTTCGTCCCATGAAGCATGACACAATTTTTTTCTGTATGAGAATTAAGAAATTGGTATTTTGTATGTTAAGTGTGATAGGTGAAAAAGTGAAAATGTGAATAAATGGTAAATTTTTTGTCATTTTTAGAAACATGTCATACTTCGTGGGACAGACAAAAAAAAATTGTGTCATGTTTCATGGGACGGAGGGAGTACTTGCTAATTGCTATTCCGCCGCGTATATATAAAATCAAAGGACACGTTCTATTCAAAAAATCCTCCAAGACAATGCAATAAGATATCTACGATAAATATGTGAAATATATATACTACCCACAATGATAAATGTTGAAAATAGACGTTCTTTAACAAAAGGCGGAATATATTGAAAATTCAATATAATGTCAAATATGTGTTAGAGCACCCGCAACGCTCTTACTCGAGCGCTTACTCGAGTAGAGCATTGCACTCGAGTAAGGCGTTGCGGGGAGGGCTTACTCGAGGCCTGCTCGAGTCTTCGAGTATACACGAGCGAGAGAGAGTGCAAGCACCTGAATTTTAAAAAAAAAATGAAAATTTCGAATTTATGTAATTTATTTATGTAATTTTAATGATGTTTTTAGGTGGGTTTTATTTTTATGTAATTTGTAGAATTTTTAATTTAATAGAGTTTTTAATTATTAGAAAAATGTGTTATTTAAATTTGAGTATAAATAATTTAAATGAAAAGCATAAAAATCAAAACTAAAAAAATCAAGTAGACTATCATGTAACCCCAATGCAGCACAACTTACTCAATGTGGTCCCCCACTATCAAGTAAGCCCATTGCGGATGCTCTTATAATATATCAAGATTATTTATAAGGATGTAAATCCGATTAATTCACACGATTTGGAATTAGC
This sequence comes from Salvia miltiorrhiza, assembly GCF_028751815.1. Classification (NCBI taxonomy): domain Eukaryota; kingdom Viridiplantae; phylum Streptophyta; class Magnoliopsida; order Lamiales; family Lamiaceae; genus Salvia; species Salvia miltiorrhiza. Next base: position 6,763,555 of record NC_080394.1, on the reverse strand, counting down.
TCATACAATTTCAGGTCATTTTCGATTCAAGTCAATTTGATTGAATTTTTTTCGGATAATTCTTTTTTATCCTAATACTAAATTTTAGTTTTCTGGCTATCTCGTTGGACCAATAAATTTACAATTTTTTTAAGTATATTATTTTTTTTATAATCATTGGTTTGTAAGAAAAAAGTAAGACATATTTTTTCAACAAAAAATTCGTCTTATTTTAAAACAAAATCGGAGGGAGTTAATTTTGGCCCCAAAACCTTTGACTTTTTAGTCCAAAATTGGAAACCCAAGTCAAAGCAAATTTTTCATTCTTAAATTTTGGTTATCTTTTTTTCAAGTCCAATCCAGTCCTAAATTCAGATTGGTCGGATCGATTTTACTAGTTAAGTAAGGATTGCTTACACATTCACATAAATAATTAACTTTCTTTAATTTTTATGTCATAATTTTTTTTAACTAATTATGGAAGACACGCTCGGCAAGTATTAAAATCTCATTTTTAATTTTAAAAATAAATAAAATTTAGCTATTATGTAATAAGATTTTTTTTGATTAATTAGGTCAATTCACTTGCTTTTCAAGTCAGCCCTTCGGACTCGCTAACTATTTTTGGTTCAATTTTTTTTTTCGAGTTATAAATTTTCGATACTAACTCTCCTTTTAGATCAATCTATTTAAAGTGAACCATCGATTTTGGACTAAGAAGCTTGAAAGGCAATCATACTTAAAAATAAAATAAAATAAAATAATCCATATCAATTATAGTAGTATTTTGAATATGAAAATGTAAATTTTCAACTTTGTATAAAGTGTAATGATAATTATAGTTATTAAATAAATTTAATATTCGATAATGAAAATTAGCATTACATATTATTATTATAGAATATTACGCATCATAATAAATATATAAATATTTTCATACACAAACATAAATAATTTTTTTAAAATTTTCAATGAATAAATAGAAAATAATTATTTTACATTTTAATTTTTTCATAACTTACTCATTCTAAATTTATTTTTGATGATTTTTATAGTATATTAAATTTAAGATACATATTGAATATTTTTTTATAAATCAAATTTGACGACGTTTATAAAAGAATTTTAATAAAAAAGAAAAACAATAAAATAGTACAAAAAATATGTGGGAAAAGAGAGAGAGCGAATAAACTCTTCTTTTATAATATTATTATATAGATTTTGTTACCCCAAGAAGGCAAGAAACATATAGGTTTCTTTTTTCTGAAACAAAGCGTATATGTATCTAAAATGTATAATTAAGCAGGGGTAAAATGTAATCGGAAATATTTGTGCATGCCTTATAATGATATACACACGTTTTTCATTTTTCTCATACACAAACATTATAAAAAGTAGAACGAAACGTAACTGGAATTTACCAATTACCACTTTATTATTCCCCACGTCACAGATACATTTTCTTCTTCTACGGCCACATTTCGTTTCAATCAGATAAAGGGACCCCCCACCGTTGGATCCAACGGCTGGAATGCTTACACGACACGTGTCGCCTTCCCACTCGTTGGTTGGGACATTGGTTAAATCCTTACCTCACCACAGGTGAGAATAAATATAAAAGCTCGGAAAAAATTAAAACCTTATCTTCTTCTCTACAATAGGCTTCTCATTCCACCTCACAGTCTCTCTCTCTCTCTCCCCCTTATTTCTCTCTCTAAACTGCTCAGATCCAGACCTCGGATATTTACCATTTACCCCTCCCATGGCGTACTCGTTCCCGGAGGAAGTTTTGGAGCACGTGTTCTCGTTCCTGAGCTCCGACAGAGACCGGAACGCCGTCTCGTTGGTGTGCAAGTCGTGGTATGAGATTGAGCGGTGGTGCCGCCGCCGCATATTCGTCGGGAACTGCTACGCTGTATCACCGGAGATCGTGATCCGGCGGTTTCCGGAGCTGAGGGCTGTGGAGATGAAGGGGAAGCCGCATTTCGCGGATTTCAATCTCGTGCCGGAGGGCTGGGGCGCCTACCTGTACCCTTGGATCGCGGCGATGGCAGAGGCGTATCCGTTCCTGGAGGAGATCAAGCTGAAGCGCATGGTGGTGACGGACGAGAGCTTGGAGCTGATCTCCAAGTCGTATAAGAATTTCAAAGTTCTCGTGCTGTCGTCTTGCGAGGGTTTCACCACGGATGGTCTCGCCTCGATTGCGGCTAATTGCAGGTTAACTTTTAATAGATATAGTTGCTAACTTTTGTTATTATGTGCCTTCTCTTTATTTGTTTGTTATAATGGAGGTTCGATTAAAATGGTGTATACAATTTCGACCTATGAGCAGCAGCTAGACGAGATGACCTTTTGTTCAAGTTTCTGCTGAATGAGAGTGTCCAGCTTACGGGTAGCAATGTCGCGGTGGTTGAAAAAAAAATATTTTTTAACATTTTAGTTGTGGATTCAGGATTCGATTAATTTCTAGGATATTTTTCTTGTGTTCTTTTTCCCAGGGACTACTAGATCTCGTTTATCGTTGCACATATTTAATATTTACCCATTTGACTTAGGTTTTTATGAGAAAGATCTGGTTTGTTTCTTGCATTTTTGCCGGAAGTCTTCCCTTGCCTGTGTAATCATCGCCTAAGTCTGAAGTAAGCTGCTTGTTTAGAGTTTAGTTCTTGATAGGGAGTGTGCTATCTTGAAGAATATTTGCAAAAGTGTTGCTTTTCTTTTTCTTTTCTAAATTTTATTTGTGGGTTAGACTCTTTTTGGGCCTTGTGACACTTTCCTCAGCGTGCATTATTTGCTTTTGTTTTCTGTTATTTTCCTCCCTCGGGAAATTTGATTCTGTAAGATTTTAAAATGGTAAAAGAACTTGCATCACTATTTAATGTTCCTGTGCTTGTTTAAAAAGACTAGCTTTTATTGATCTTTATCACCAAATTATAGGCTCTTATATCCGGATTTGCTTGGTTTACTTTTAAATACTACAATATTTTGATAGTTGATTGTGATTTTTCACTGCAGGCATCTGAGGGAACTAGATTTGAGGGAGAGTGAAGTAGAGGACCTCAGTGGGCATTGGCTTAGCCATTTTCCTGATAGCTGCACTTCTCTGGTGTCACTTAACATGTCTTGTCTAGGTTCTGAGGTAAGTTTCTCAGCCTTGGAGCGACTTGTTGCACGTTCCCCTAACCTGAGGACTCTCCGTCTGAACCGTGCTGTGCCCCTTGAGAAGCTTGCTAACCTGATTCGCCGTGCCCCCCAATTAGTTGAATTAGGTACTGGTGCCTATTCAGCTGAAATTCGATCTGATACGTTTTCAAACCTGGCTGATGCATTTTCAGCCTGTAAACAACTCAAGGCTTTGTCTGGTTTTTGGGATGTGGTTCCTTCTTATTTACCAGCTGTGTATTCTGTCTGTTCTGGAATCACTTCGCTGAATTTGAGTTATGCTGCCATACCGAGTTCTGATCTTGTCAAGTTTATTTGCCAATGCCAGAATTTGCAGCGTCTTTGGGTATGATTCTGGCAACCTTTTATCATTGTCACACGATTATTCAGTTATCTAAGTTGCATGTCTTCAGTTAATTGCAAATATTTTTTCTATTACTAATATTATTACAATAAGTCCTGCTGATTCTCACTTCAATTTAGTCGTATGGTATTTGTGAACTAATCAACTTTCGAATGCTTACAGGTTTTGGATTACATCGAAGACAGTGGACTGGAAGCTCTTGCTGCATCTTGCAAGGATCTGCAAGAACTTAGGGTCTTTCCTTCCGATCCTTTTGGAGCAGAACCTAATGTGTCTTTGACGGAACAAGGGCTTGTATCTGTCTCCGAAGGCTGCCCCAAGCTTGAATCTGTTCTTTACTTCTGCCGCCAGATGTCAAATGCCGCATTGATTGCTATTGCAAGGAATCGGCCTAATTTTATTCGATTCCGACTCTGTATCATTGATCCTCAAGCTCCTGACTACTTAACCCTCGAACCACTTGATGCTGGTTTTGGGGCCATTGTGGAGAACTGCAAGGAGCTGCGCCGGCTTTCCATGACGGGCCTCCTCACTGATCGTGTCTTCAAATATATCGGGACCCATGCCAAGAAATTGGAGATGCTTTCAATAGCCTTCGCTGGGGATAGTGACTTGGGCCTCCACCATGTTTTATCTGGTTGCGACAGCCTCCGGAAACTTGAGATAAGGGACTGTCCATTTGGGGACAAGGCTCTCTTGGCCAATGCTGCAAAGCTGGAGACAATGCGATCCCTTTGGATGTCTTCTTGCTCCCTGAGTTTCGGAGCTTGTAAGCTGCTCGCACAGAAGATGCCTAGGCTCAACGTTGAGGTTATAGACGAGAGAGGCCCACCCGATTCAAGGCCTGAAAGCTGCTCTGTTGAGAGAGTCTATGTCTACCGCACTGTTGCTTCCAGGCAAAGGCTCGACATGCCTGAATTTGTCTGGACTATGGATGAAGATTCATCCCTGAGATATTCCTAGCAGCACCGTGATTGAATTTTACCCGGTGAATCTTGCTTATGGGCGAAGCAGGTATGCGTTGTACGTGCTCATAATTCTTGTTTTGTTTCAGCAATGGTTTATGTGATTGCAGTGGCGGTGGAATTGAGGTACTTACTTTGCCATTGAAACGAGACAAGAAACGTGTTCGAGCTCGAAAAAAAGCCATCATTTTTCACTTTGGCTTGAGAGCTATCTATCTATACAATGCAATCAGTTACAAATAATGATGCAATCTTCTATGTTAGTTTATTTGATTTTGGAAGTAGTTATGTATACTAGTCACGGATTTATGTTTATTTTCAAGCTTCAACTTCTCATACTCGTATGCTTCATTTGGTAATCAGTTTTTTGGCAATAAATTACTTTGTCACTACAAAACTGCTCTTGAATTGGTTGTTTGTGTTTTAGTCTTGTTATTTTATTCAACCAATGTTTGTATCCTAATTATTTTATGCGTAATGCTCATCACATAGTTGGACAGAAAATTAAAATATTGTTTCATATGCATGCCCTTTGGACGCATGAAAGAGAAGGGCCAACAAATCATTCACTTGATTAATAATTTCTTCACTACTTGTGAGGTTTCGTAGTTTGTCGTTTCTTTTAAATTTTATTTTTTGGAGATGAGAGTAAAAGCAGTGGAATCTTAAGTGGGTAGATAATAACAACACACAAACGCGGAGAGAGAAACGAGGAAAAAAAAAGGAGAGAGAGAGAGAGAGAGAAAGTGTAATTGGAAGGCTGACATAAAACAAGTGGGGGTTGCTATACTTTACCTATCTGATGATGAATCCCTCTATTCTTGTGAACCAAAAATTAATTCATTTGCTTAGTCCTTCTATATATTTTAAGGAGTAATCATCGACACCCTCAATTTCAGTCCTAAGTGATTTTTATCAATCTTATAATAAGAGCACTCACAATTTATTCATGACGTACACAAACATCGGAGGATAATAATTTTGCTAAATAAAAAAAAACAGTATGCATGGATATTACTATTCATTTTCTACATTCAAATTATCTTCACCCCAAATTCCATTTAATCACCCTGGCTTAATAAGAATTCTTTTTTATTTTTCTTAGAAACAATTGATAAAATTGATACAAGTTTCATAAGTTATACTACTAGGATTGACAAGTTTCAAATATTGTGATAGTATTGGTAAAACCACTAAAGATTGTGATGAGGTTCGACCTTTTATCTCTAAATTTAATTGAAACTCTAGGTAACTTCTTACCTTAAAAAATATGATTGTATTAATGAAATTGAAAAGTTCCGAGAATAAGAAGCACCATATCAGTTAGACAGTTACACATGAAAATAAAAATAAATCTCGGCTTTTTTTTTAAGGAAAAATGAATAACCTCAAATAAAAACCTAATTTGGTATTGGAACTTAGTAATTTATAAGATCCCATCAAGATTTGTTTTTTTGGGCAAAAGTCCCACAATTTGACAAGTCCTGGCAAAAGTTGTGACAAGTTCATTGATAAGCCCTCGATTTTTGTAGAATATATTCTTTCAAGGAATCTACTTTGTCTTCGAGCAGATAGATTGGGTCTCTTATTTTGATGGTGAAGAGATTGTACAAACAAAACCCTTGCATAATCGCATTGTACTTCACCTCTGCTTTGAATGCTACCTCACAAACAAAAAGATTATATCACCAAATAGATTATGCTTAAGGAAGTGTCACATAAAAAAAGAAAAAACAGACATTTCTACTCTCTCTCTCTCCTTTGTGATTCTGACAAAACGTGATTCTTTTGATCTGTAATTATGTTGTCCAAATAAGTCAAACAGCTTTAGACGTTGATCACTGTTGTAGTCGTCAAAACTAGAGGCTTGAGTTATTAATGTCTCTGAATCCCACTTTATTTATCTTGAAAACAAAAATGTGATGGGCCCTTTAGACTTTTCATGGTTTTGGTTTAGGACAGTGTAGCCCATCTAATCATTAATAAAAACCTAATATATGCTTTTCTATTTTCTTCCGGCTTTTTTAGGATTCTTCAACTGATTTCTCTGCATTTTAATTTCTGGGTTTCTGTAACAACACAAATCGGAACATTTGGGATTTGTACACACATTTTTATTGTTTTATGAAATGTTAAATATTTAAAATACGTTTGTTTATTATGTTTGTAGGTATGTATATGTATAAATTCAACCCCATACTGTCAATCACACTATTGTATCATTATTGCAACAAAGCCTGCCACCTCTATGGTTTTTTTTTTTTTTCTTTTTCTTTTCATATTAACCACAAATTTATAGTGGACATTATCATATAAAAGAAAGATCCAATCTCATAAACACCTTTAAGTAATGCTTGTCAATTATACAAGTTGCCTCTCTTTAAGTGGGTGTCAGTTTTTCCTCGGAGATTTTTTGTTCTAATCAAACATATTTTCATCGTCAAATCTGTAATTGTATGAGTTCGCAATTATTCGTCCAAATATATTTTATTTTGTCAAATAGACTTTCACGAAACTTCAGACGAAATTAACTTTAAAATGAAGTCAAAACAATTTTAACTACGTAAATGCTTTTACTTTTATTTGCGTTTAGAAAGACCCTGCACGGTGTTTATTGAAATTGTAATGTCTTGTTTGGCAAAACAAGTATACAATTATTATAATAATATTATAACATAGTGAAGAGAATTAACGGCTGGATAATAAATACTCTCTCTGTTCCAACTAAGTTGATCAACTTCTTTTCAGCATGAGATTCAAAAAATTAGCATTTTAAATGCATTTGATACTAAAATGAATAAATGATTAGATATTTTCTTGATTATATTTATTCCATATAAGAAAATTGCTCAACTTAGACCGTCCAAAAAAGAATATTAATCAAGTTAATTATGACGACAGGAGTAATATAATACATAATATAATAAGATACGTATAACATTTTTATAACATTTTTTATGAGAAGAATATATACAAATATTTAGTGTTATTTGATTTTAGATCCACTCTCTAAGGGGGGCGCTCAAATCCCATTACACAAAATACAACTTGACTGTCTCTCACATTCTCTGTGCAGTTGTACACTGATATTTCACACACTAAAAAATAGTTGAAGAATTGGCATTTCATTACAGAACACTTCCAAGGTGACTATGGGGAAATATATCAGCAGTAAAGCTAAAAAATTTAGAGAGAGAGAAGCATTTTTGATAGTAAAATTTAACATATAAAGCAAAAGGAGTTTCAACTTGTTGAAGCTTGTATTGTTTCCAACATATGCTCAACTCTATATTTCATGACAGGTTGGCCAGACCTCGTTTTCTTATACATTTTTTCCTTGAGAGCCCTCCTTCGAGCTTCTGATGCCTCTCTCTCTTCCTTCTTTGCCTCAATCATCGCTTCCCTCTCTATCCTAGCCTTCTCCTGCTCCTCGTGCTTCTTCTCGTACAACTCTTGGAGGTTCCTTGCATTCTTCTTGTACATCGTCTTCTTCTGCCTAGCACGATTAACCTCGTTTGCCACATTTTCACCCTGCCATCAACCAAATTGTTAATTTGAGATGAAATCAACCTCAGAATCCACTAATACATTTAGATACAAGGAGCATATCTAGGTTCATACTTCAACCTATAAACCCCATAAGAACCAAGAATGGCAAGAAAGAAATAGAAAATGATTCGATTGGGAATAAACTCAAACCTCTAACAGTCCTTGGGTAGTGGAAGGAGTGCTCCGGTGCTCTTGTTGGTTTATCGTCTTCTTATATTTCTTAACATACTTAGCATTTTTATAGAATTCTCTTTGCTTTTCTGCAGAAGAAACCAATTGTTTAGTAGGTAGGTATAGGATGCAGCAACACTTAGTCCCCTGCATAAGTGTTACATCTCACAATTATAGACATGATTGCAGTGTCCCCAAATCTAAAACCTTATCACCACTAGAAGCATAAACAGGTGATAAATTGGTGAACAAAAGTTCAACTTAGTGATCGTGATAAACAAAGCCAATCATACTGAATGCAGCAAAATTTAAACTAAATTCCAAGACCAACAAAATCGAGTCTCGAAACCTCCACAGCTGTGATTATGTTTCTTATGCCTAAGTTGTCGCGACAACCATCTAATGCCACAAATAATTCATACCGAGTTTCATGCAAACCCTTCTCCCCAATCCAACAAAAGAATTGAAAGCTCTTACTTCCATTTATCACTTCATCCTACTAATCTACAGCTATTCCAATAAACTCTGTGCAGAGCAATTTTGTTTTGGTGAAAAATCAATTAGCTAACATTTATGCGCAAGCTCCAAATAACCATTGAACGAGTATCAAGCAAACCCAAATTTTTGATTGAGGAAACAATAGAATAACATAATTCAAACGTTTATACAAAATAAGGATATTTCACAACTCGTCGTTGCATCCTTCAACATAGTCACCAATTTTTGCACAAATTTTGCTACCCAACACACATTCATATTGCAATCCGCAAGATAACTTCAAATTTCACCAGAAAACATAAACTAAAACTAGCAAACGCCGGAGAATAAGAACCAAACAACAAGATTAAGTCAATTTCTGATTTCAAGTTTCACTATACTAACTACTTACCACATTAAACGAAAAATAGAGTAAAGTAATTATCAAGATATGCAAACTTTAAGAAAAGGAGAAATAGAGAAACATACTGATAACCGAAGGATTGTAATTGTCATTCCTAGCCTTAGCATTCGCGAATGATGCGAGAGACAGGCCACCTCGCCCTCCGAGTCTCTGCATATTCTTCTTCATCTTCTTCTTGTTCGTGACGCCGCCTATTTCCGTCTCTTTGTCTCCGTATCGCTCGGAAACTCCTCCACCTTTCTTCATCGTGAATTTTCGATCAAGTTTTAGCGCTGCAACTCAAGAACCAAACCCTAATTGCAGAAACGGGAAGGGTAATTTGGTAGAAGACAAGAGCGGCTGAAGAGGGCTCAACTCATATCTTTATTTAATCCGGTAATACTACACTAGTGTATTACCCGTCGAAATTTATATATTTTGTAATTTATATATTTTACGCTATTTTTATGATAAAATATATCAAATATTTTTATATAAATTATTTATATAATTAATTAAATTAGCGATACATTTTAAATTATACTCCTTCTGTCTATGAAAGAACTTCCTAAGAGTGAGTGACACGGGTTTTAAGAAAAAATGTTGTTGAATGTATTGAGAGTGAATAAAAGGTAGTTTAGTGTATTGGGAGTGGTGAAAAGTGTTATAATTAATATTGAGAGTTGTGAAAAGTAAAAAGTAAGAGTAATTATAAGTGGTGGGGTATAGTCAAAAAATAGGTAGGAAGTTTTTTTGTATACGTCCCAAAAAGAAAAGATAGAAAGTTCTTTCGTGAACGGAGGGATTTTTTTTTTTTTTGCGTAGGCAAGGAAATTTTTTTCATTGCACATGGTACCAGAATGATTCCAAAGTTCTACCCCCTGCCCGGTGAGCGCTACCTTCCCAGTGAGCGCTAAGGTGAAAGAGTCGTGGAAACTCTTCCGCCAAAGTTCTACCCCCCCGCCCAACATTGATTCCAAAAACTCAGTTGATTACCCTCCCCAATTCTCAAAGCAAGGTTCTCCCTAAGCCATTTGTCCTTCTCCCCCGACTTAACTCCAGGACCCGCTTCCACCACCCCACACCCAAGCCTCTATTACCCCCGACCCAGAATCCTTCTCCATCCCAACTCAACTCCCCTTGGCTTGCCCTAATCACCCTAACCCACAGCAGATTTTTCCCATTTAAAAACCTCCAAATCCATTTAATATATACTCCTTCGTGGACGGAGGGAGTATATATTAATCTCAACAACTTTTAACAATTAAATATCAATTTTTTTGAGATAATAAAAATACTCTTTTATACTCCTATAAGCTTTCATATGAAATTTTATAAAAAGTTGACGGGTAAGAGAAAAAAAGTAGAAAAATATATAAATTTGATATAGGTACGATGAAGGATTTATTTGTTGCCTTTTTTTAGAGGGATTTGTTTCATTTGGTTTTACAAGATTTATTAATTTTGTTTAATATTTTTAATTTTCCTTTTGATAATAATTTTATCTGGAGTTTGAAAGATCATAATCGAACTTGTAAGATCATAACTAATTATGAAAATCATCTCGCCTTGATGTTTAAAAGTTCATAACTGAGTTATCGAACATCAAATAAATCATTTGGAGTTTTAAAAGCAACCAAGTTGTGGGCATCATCTCGTCTCAAACTTGACAGATCACTAGGGGTGTAAATGAGCCGAGTCGAGTCGAGTATTGCCATGCTCAGACTCGAGCTCGACTATTTTGATGAAGCTCGAGCTCGAGCTCGACTCGGCCGAGCTTGATTTTTTTGAGCTCGAGCTCGACTCGATGTCATATTTGTGAGCTCGAGCTCGACTCGGTTAAGCTCGATTGTGGAGTCTTGCTCGAGTTTGAGCTCGAGCTCGAGCTCATTTAAGCTCGTTGAGCTCGAGCTCGTTCAAACTCGGTGAACTCGAGCTCGTTTGGGCCATTTTGTGGGTTTTAAATATATTTAATTTTGGGCTAATATATAATATATTATATACTAATTACTTGAGCTCGATTAGGCTCGCGAGCCTAACGAGTCGAGTATCACGAAACTCGAACTCGGGCTCGGTACCAACTCGAGTAGCTCGAGCTCGAGCTCGACTCGACTACCATCGAGTCGATTTCGAGTAATCTTCGAGCCGATCCCGAGTAGCTCGCGAGCTAGCTCGACTCACTTACACCCCTACAGATCACCGCTAACTTATGAGCATCATCTTATCTGAAACTTGAAAGAGCATCATCTCGTCTAGAGTTTTGAGCATCACATCATCAAATATGAAATTATATTCAACCATAACTTCAATTGTCAACTCTCTAACAAATAGAACTCTAATCAGTTTAGATATTTCATTTATATATGTAATTTTATTAGTCCAAACCTCTATTAGTAAGTGATTTTATTATCCATTCTTGACTCATATAGTAATATGTGCCAATTTGTCGAACCAGTTTAAATTTTATAAAAATCTACCCAATCAAATAACTTGTAACAACTATGGTATATTAATAATATGAATAAGAAAATATAAATAATCAAATTCAAAGTATATATTTGCGATGAAACTCATTTAGAATTTACAAATTCATACCCGTAATAATTAGAGAATTAATAAAAAATTGTTGTTACTATACATTTTCATTTTATAAAATAGCTAAATAATCAAATATACTTTGTTAGATTAGTTGATTATACATCTCAACCAAAATTCGAACAATACAAAATATACATTAATTATTAATGTATAAATAACAAAGAATTAAAATAATAAAAAAATTCAAATAGAAATATCAACTAACATGATACTCTATGTTGTACAGGTGTGAGGGGGCGCGTGCGGGAGCGATACGATTCGGGTGTGGGGATACAGATTTTCAAAACATATAGGATCTATGCGATTCGTGAAGGATACGTCTGTTATATTTATATATTTTATTATATATGACCAATCAAATTGAAAAAAAGTAAGAACATTCATAAATTAAATGTTGCATTGCAAATATAAGTCAAATATTAAGAAATAAAATACATATAATAGCTGAAATTGCAAGATAAAGCATTTCAATCTGCCACTTGTATTCTTATAATTATTTAATTTATTAGTTTACTACTAATTATGATAGAACTTAGAAAATAAAATCTAGTAGGATTATAATTTCTTAAAATTGAATTCTTCTTTGTTGAGGGATCGAAGAGACACAAATAATTGTAGGGCAATAAATTAAAAAAAATTGTAAAAGAGCCTAAAAATAATGAAATTATTCAAAATAACCCTCAATGCACCCTAAATGCACCAGATTCGTGAGGTGGACGCACCCGATTCGCGAATCCGATTTTAAAAAATAATAATAAAAAATTGGGGGGATTCGCCATGTGGTGAAACCCACACGAATCGCAAATTTATCCATGATAAAGTTTAATAGAAGATCAATATAGGAATAACAAATGCCTAATATAGGAATGATGAATGTCATTTTATTTAGGTTATGAATTGTTAAAGTTTAATATGTTTTTCATGTGGGATAGAGGTTTTATAATAGCTAAGAATGGACAATGGAGAAGATGCCACCTAAAATTGAGGATGAATATAGTGCATTCAATATATTTAATTTTTATATATAATTAATAAATTTAATATATAGATTAGTTTATTTTTCAAATTAGTTACTTAATCTATTACTATGTTTTAATTAGTTTTCTAATAGTAATTTGTTTCCTTATCCTTTTAATATTAATTTCAGTTTCTTATTATAATTCTAAGTAGTTACTTAGTCTACTATTTTAATTAGTTTCCCAATAATTACTTAGTCTATTATATTCTAATTAGTATTTCAATTTTTTCAATGAATATCAATTACTATAGTACATCATCGAGTATATATACTGACATGCACAAGTAACACAACTTCTTATTACTACTACCAACAAAATCTGACTATACATACATGAAAGCACAAGGTTAAGAAAAAGCATTCATGATATATTTCTTCAACAATAAATGTAAATCCATTAGAGTGAAAATACATATAATTGAAAAATCAGAATGAAGGAAAATATATACTTCATTGGTTGGTTGAAAAGTCTGAAACTCTGAATGAAGAAAATACAACAAATATAATATTGAAAATACTCTTTTAATTGCAAATGTCTGAATGAGTAAGCATAGACAATATGAAATGTTAGTGAAATTGATTGAAGAATTCTAGAAATTAAAGGTAGAAAAATAATATAGAATTAGAAAATTTATTGTTATAATCAATATTTTTTGCCACAAACTATATTTTGGAACTTCTTATTATTGGTTGATTAATATTAATCAACAATCAAGATATACATATTAATCACAAATCTAGATTTATATATTGTACAACATGCCATTAATCTATATCTCTCAAATCTATTTGAAAATGATACATCAAACCAACATTTGGAGACATTATTCTCTTTAGATGGAGTTTTATACTTTTTTTTACAATGTAAGCAATTTGTGATGGTTTCCTTGCTAAGACTAAGATCTAGAGCTTCTGCTTCAACAAGAATCCTTGAGATCTCTTATTTATGAGAAAATTCTTATTTCTCTTGAGACTTTCAGAATCATCTTAATTTGCTAACACACAATACAATATATATCATAGCATTCGCAGCTGCTGAATAGGAAAAGAGAATGAAGATGCATAAAGAAGTAATATTGTGGATGAAATTGGTTGCAAAATTCTATAATTTATAGGTGAAAATTAGTATAAAAAAGGAAAATTTATTAATGTAATTAATATTGCCACAAATTATGTTTCGTAACATGCCAATTAATTAGCTGATTGATAAATATTAATGAATAATTAGAATAATATCAATTAAAGAAATATCATTTCCAAAAGGTGAATTAAAAAAACTAAAAGAACACTAATGAATGTTTTGAAAAACGACAATTTGGCCTTACTATCATATTTTATTGTGAAACTTTGAACATGATGCATTTGATTTGCTTTGGTTGAAGCTTAAATAGAGCCAATATTATAGTATAAAATATGAAAAATATAAATGACTTATGTTATTAGAGTATAAATAAATAATATTATAGATCTGTATAAAAAAGCAATAATATACTAAAGCATAAATCCTTGAACATGATGCATTTTTTTTTTAAAATTAGAATATAACTAATATCGTATAAAATATGAAAAGTAATTGATGCCATTATATAAGGAAGGTTTTAATTAATGAGCATAAATTTTATCTTTCCAAATGCAAGATGATAACTAATTGATGTTAATGATGGGAAATTAATGATGAATCAAATAATATATGTATATTTAATTATTATTGAAAATGAGTAAAATGTAGAAATTAGAAAAAAGAGAATGGAGATTATTGAGAGCGCTACGTAGGATAGAGAATGAATGTGGGCTCTCAAAAATGTATTCTATTTAATAATAGATAGATTACTATTATATTTGCCACATCTATACTCTACAATCGATTTTTCTTATGCTATATTAAAAAAGCAACATTCAATTAGAAATCAATTTTAAATTAATTTTTAGCTTGAATGATAATTTTATAATTATGGTAAAATAAAAAATTTATTTATAAATTATATATTCACTCCGTCTTTATAAAAAGTATTCGTTTCTAAATGACACGTATCTTAATAAAATAGTTGAATGTATTATGAGTGGAGTAAGAGGTCCTACTTTTTTTTGAGTGGAAAACTTACCAAAAATAGACTACATGTATTTTATAAGGAAGAACAAAAATGACAAATTGAAATTCGACAGAGGGAGTGGTATTTTTTCTTTTTATTTCATTTTTCTCTATCTTTTTTTGGTTTTATTTCTTTTTAAAATTATGAAATTCGACTAATTATAAAATATTTAATATACATATCAAATTAAAGATCACGACGATATATTTTATGTAAATGATTGATTTAAAATATAAAAATTATATTTATTTAAAGATTAACATTTTAAAACATTCTCTATCCTCTCTAATATTTTTTTGAATAAATTTATTTTTCATTTCTTTTCTATTTTTATTTTTATTTTTATTTTCATTTTCATTTTATTAAAACTTATATCTTCTTTGTTTTTTTTATGATATCAATTAAAATTAAAATTGAGTTGTTATTAAAATTAAAATTAAAATTTTCATTTTATTAAAACTTATATCTTCTATGTTTTTTATGACAAATTGTTTTTTTTTTTTTTTTAAAACTTATATCTTCAACTCAACTATATTCAATTAAAATTAATTTTTATAATATTTATAAATATGATAATTGAGTTGATATCAATTTTATATAAATATAGAATATAAAAATATTTTCCATACATTGCACGGAGAGCAAATGCCACTACAAGAAAACACGCGATTAACGACCGAAATTTTCGGTCGTTAATTTTGCGGCCTTAACGATCGATTTACGACCGTTTAACGATCGATTTTATATTTTATTATTTTTTTATTTTTTAACGACCGAAAATTCGGTCGCTAATTATTTTTTTAATATTTTAATATTTTATTTTTCTTAACGACCGAATTGTCGGTCGTAATTTTTTTTTTATATTTTAATTATTTTTTAAATTTTAACGACCGAAAATTCGGTCGTTAATATATTTTTTTTATTTTTTGTTTTAAAAATAATTTTTTTAAAAAAAATTAAGTTTTTTTTAACGACCGAATTATTCGCTCGTTAATATTATTTTTTTTATTTTTTAAATAAAAAAATATTTTTTTAATTATTTTTTTATAGATCGAATTTTTCGATCGTTAAAATTATTTTTATTTATTTATTTTTATTTTTTTATTTTTTTTATTTTATTTATTAACGACCGAATAATCGGTCGTTAATATTATTTTTTCAATTTTTAAAATTTTTAAATTTCGTTTTTATTTTCATTTATTTTTATTTTTATTTTTATTTTTATTTTTATTTTTATTTTTTGATTATATATATATATATATTATTGTTATTTTTCATACTCATATTTTCTTTTCTTTTTTTAATTGCGATAATATAATTTTTTATTATTTTAAATTCGATCGTATATTTACCGTTAATGTTTCGCCGGCACCACAAATCTTAGTTATTATCTCGACATATTATAAGGTTATGAATTATTAATGATATTTTATATTGAATTAGAGTTTAAATGAATTAATAGGTACTATATATATATATCAATAATACGAGTGTTCTGTACTGGTGAGTGGTGACTACTCAAAAGGAACTTCAAGATTAAGCGTGTTTGACTGAGAGCACAAGTAAGATAGGTGACCTACTGGGAAGTTCGTCAAATGGTATGCAATTAAGGTCAAAATACATTAGATTACACTAAAAATACTTGTGGGATACAAAGATATTAAAAAAAAAATTCAAAATTTTATTTTTTTTATTAGTTTTTAACGACCGAAATTTCGGTAGTTTAAAATAAAATTTCGGTCGTTATTTAAAAAAATAATTTATTTTTATTTTTATTTTTTATTTTTTTTTTCAAAATTTAAAGACCGAAATTTCAGTCGTTAAAAATAAAAAATCGGTCGTTAAATTTAACGACCGAAAAAACGGTCGTTAAACTCAGGCGACGATGCAAACAACGACCGAAAAAAACGGTCGTTAAATCGATCGTTAAAAATATTAACGACCGATTTTTGGGTTTTAACGACCGAAATTTCGATCGTTAGAGCCGCATTTTCTTGTAGTGTGCTAGTAATATAAAAAGGCAACTCTCAATTTCAAATTGATTTGAGTGACAATTTCACATCACATTCACGCCCCACTATCTCACACACTTTCTTGCAACTTTTATTATTGGTAGAACAGTACACGAGTTTCAATAATAGTATTTAGTTATTACAAAGTTACTTTAGTATATGATCTTTAACATGATTAGTGATCTATAATATATTTATAATACTCTCTTCGTCCCTCATATTTATGCATATTTTTTATTGTTGGTACGTCCCCCAAATTTATGCACTCTTTATTTTTTTACACTACCTCATACATAACTTTCAATTTTAAATTAATTTTAAAATTGCGTGGCAATTTTGTATTTATAATAAAATTAAGGGAAAAATAGCAAATAGTCCCCTAAGGAGTGTAAAATTTCTCTATTCTTGACGGACATTTAACTTCGTCCATTTTTTTTTCATTTACTTTAACAAGGATTTAAATTGAGCATAACTCAAAATTAATAGCATTCTCTTCGTTCCATAAAAAATACTTCTTCCGTCCCATTTCAAATTGAGCAGGACACCTATAGTTACGAGACATTTGAAATGGGACGGAGGGAGTATTACTTTTTTTCCATCTGGCCCATAAAAAAGTATATTACTTTCATTTTCGGACATGACCCCACACATTATCTATCAATTATTATCACTTTAAAAAAAAATTGATCTCTTTCTCCTCTCAACATATTATCTATCAAATATTTTTTTAAATTCGTGTCATCCCCGAGTGATACTCTAATTCTATGAAGCATGAAGACGTCCCCCGGCAGCGCGTACTCGTTCCGGGGACAATACACATTCAATCTGTAATATATCAATATCAAATCAAGAAGCTTCTAGAGTACAATTAAACATTAGAATATGAAACGAGTTCCTTGTGTAGAAGATTTCAATTGTTTATTGTCTGCATCAAAACTACACACTTTTTTCTAAATACAATTTTTTCGTTATGGTTATAAAGTTCTCATGCATATGTCATCGAAATTTAAATGTCATATCCAAATAACGTTTTGTTTAAAATTGAGGTAAAGTCCAATGCTATCAGTTAGGAAAAATGTTTTTGTCGGCGCACGATTACAGTTCGAACGCCTCTTTTCCGCAACTCCCTGAAAATTATTGATCAAAAAGTAGAATTATTGTTCAATACAAACGTAGCGTAGAAATGGAAAAAAAATAAATAATAATAAGACATTTTTGGTGAATTGGTTGTAAAAAATTCTTTTTCCATCTTTACTTTAACTGGGAATTCAAATTTAAGACGCACTATGCACACCTATATTTGAGATCTCATCCTCTTATGTTTCTTTGATATAACGTGACAGTATTTAAAATCTTGTTAGGCTTTCGCATTTTGATATTATATCTTTTATATATATATATATATATATATATATATATATGATTAATTAATAATTAAACAAAAAAATTTAAAGATCGGCTCACTATGGACTCGAACCCTTAAGTCAATTAGCTCAATTTTTCTTAAATGAAAATTATATACACAATTTTTTTGTGTATAACGCAATAATTTATGCATATAAAATTTATTTACATTTTTATATGCAACAATATTTATATAAATGCATATATGAGTGTAACTAAATTTTATTACACTTAAAGATGTAGTAATAAATTTTGTAATATTTTGTAACTGTCCCTATTAATCAATTTTGTTGAAACGAAATTACTCCTATTTTTACATGCTTATATTGAAAATAAACAACAAATAAAATCATCTCCTTTCCAGTTTAAGTTCATTTATCATACATAATTAAATTACTGCTTATTCAGCTCAACATTTATGTATGTAAGTAAATTCATTCAAAAAGTGCACGGGAAGGGCAATTTGAAAACGAGATATACATAAATTCAAACGGTACAAGAGAGATGGATTACAAATCTAATTAATCTCCACACTAAGGCAAGACTTGCTAGGAGCTAAATTTAAAGTTCTGAACCAAAATTTTGTTTAATTATCTCTATCAAATCCCCACACTTTGCCAATAAATTCTTAAACACCACCCTATATATTTTTATAATTTCAAATACTCCAAATAACATAAATTCAAACTTACCAAATCTCATAAATTCTTTTATTCCTTTATCAGCTCAACATCACACACACACACACACTAACTAACTATCCGCTTTTTACCAGCTTTTCACATTTACCTCTAAAATATTGAGATAATAAATTCATATAACAATAATCTTATTTGAACAGGATAAAATTCCGGAATAGATATTTTGTAGAAGTTTCAGAATCAAATAGTATTCGGTAAATTATTTCTCCGACTTTTAATAATAATAATAATAATAATAATAATAATAATAATAATAATAATAATAATCTCTAAATTTAATTTTTTTTGGGTGTAATTCCAATAGTGACAAATATTTATATACCTCGATCAATAATTAATACGTTCATATTTTCCATAAAACCTCGTAATTGCGCAAGATAATGTATAATATAGAAATTAAACCAACAAAATTACGGAATTTTCATATCATATACACACTATCCATACAAACAATATTCGATCATGTAAAATAACAAAGTAAATAACTTAGTAATTGGCGATGCCTTTTCCAAAACTAGCTAAGAAGTAAGAAATCAAGAATTACAACTAGCTAGGCTTCATCGTAATTGACAACGACCACCTGGATTTCCCGATTGTTAGACGCAGGAATATCTGAATATTCTTGAGGGTTATTTAGGGTTTTGAGTTGGGCACTTATTTTGGTAGCAGAATCTCCCTCAGCAGGTTGAATCTGCTGTTTCCGGCACACATTCTTGTTCTTGTACACCAAGTATAATATCATTTGCGCCACGCCGAATATAAACCCAATAATGTTGGGCGTCTGCACAAACATCAAATAATTAATAATAATAATTAAAGCAATTGATTAAATGAAAAGACAAAAGAAATTACTCACAGCTATGTAGTAATCTTTGATAAGAAAGCCATAGAAGAACCAAACGACAGCGCACAATGTGAGGAAGAAGGAGAGTGTGAAGGGCATAAACTCTACGCTTTTGGTCCGTACAACTTGTCTCTGCACCCACGCCCACGCCGTCAATTAATAAAATCAAATACTATATTTTTCAGAATAAATTAAAATGATCGGAATAGCTAGTAATTACCATGATGCTAAGAGGAGCAAGAAAGACGGTGACGGAGAAGACGGCGCAGATCCATCCGACGATGTTCACTCGTAGATGCCCACATGCGAAATAATACGTGCATGTTGTAATAAATCCTAGTGAAGTTACATTGAGTAAGAGGATCAACTTTGTGGTGAAAACCTACAGAATTAAGTGAAAATTAATTAATTAATGTGATTGAAAAGTAGCAAATTGAAAAAAGAATGACTTACTCTAGATTCCTTGGTTGCATAGATCATGTATATTGCTAGATATAGAAGCTCGATGGCGCATCCGAAGCTGTTAATGGTGACGAGCATGACTGCGTTTTTCTTGAGAAAGGCGTAGTATAAATACAGCATCGCACTAAACAATGCCACTGCATAAGGGATTGCTTGGAATCCTTCTGTCGATTTCTTCTTGCAAATCCTATGAAATGTTGGTCTGCGAAACCCTAATTTTGTTAATTAATGAAATTTTCAACATCAAAATTAAACAGATAAAGAGATATGGAACATACACTGGAGCCAAGTAAACCAAGAACGACACCACGTTACCTTGAAGAAAAAAGAAAAAAAAAAAGTTAGGGTGAAGCACGATAATCTTAAAACACTAATACGATAAGAAATTAAATGATGAAATTAACTAAATGATTTACCAAGAATGCCAAAAGCACTGGCCATGTTGGGTGCCATTCTTGATGTATGGTGTGAGTTCTTGGTTTTGAGAGCTCAAGTTTGGTTTGATGATGATGAGAGAAAATTCTTGTGATTTTTGTTGGTATATATACAGACCTAAAAAGACAAGTGCATTTGAAATTTGATCAAAAATTTGTGGTTTGTTTGGAGATATTATTGTTTGGCTTGAGCTGTCTGGGAATAACAACTGGCTAAATTAATGAATTGTCATAATTTTTTTGTTTGATTTTTCAAGCCTATGTAGCAAGCTAGAGCTAGTTTATAGATATTTAACAACTTGGAAAAGCTTGCATTTAGGGTTGCATGAATTTATTTTCATTTTATTTAAGTGCAAAAACCCATTTCCTAGAAAGTTTAGAAAAGTTAGGAATTTCTTTTGTGGAGTAGTGACAATTAAATTGTTGTAAATGAGGTTAGCATAATCTTTATGAATTCGGCACCCAAATTTTCTCTTTGAAGCCACACACCTTCTTCACACTTTCATTTGCATTTTCTAAAAGTCTAAAACTAGTCTTAGTTTTTTGTGCCATTTGATTCTCTTTAAATTTTTTTCTTGAATATTATTTCAAGCGAATGATGCTATGCGACGTTGCCAATCACATAAGTTTTTTATTTTATTTTAAACGTTTAGTGAGATAAAGTGGACAAATTAAGAAATTAGAAACAATTTCAAATGAATATGAAAGAAGTAAATAATTAAATTTAGATTTTTTTTTTCTAGAAAATCTTGTCAAAGAATTGCATGAGTCGCTTGGAACTTAATTAAGCCGTTTGATTTCGTGAAGAAAAAAGTATCAAAGCATGGACACAATTAACGGACGCCATTGGTCACAGACTGGATCCTCCATATATCCCAAAATTAATTGTGTTACACTATATACTCTAACTTTATAAAATTAAAAATTTAATTTTTATAATTAACACACTGTGTGTGAACAGTGAGGTCCCGGATTCGCTGCTCTCCCTCCCATTGATTTAAAAATTAGAATTTATATATAAAAAATAATTAAGAATCCTAATTAAATTAGCAAATTTCAATTAATTCTTTAAAAATTATACTACTAAAATAAAATGGAAAAATTGAACACGGTTGTAGTTGCAAAGTAGAGTTTAAGCGGGGCCTACTTCCGTTAATGCCTTTATTTCCTCGTTTTAGAACTAAACACACTTTCTACACGACTTCCCTTTTCCGCTTAGAAAGATGGCTTTTCTTCGTGCAACGTACTTTACCTTATTATCGTCATTTCATTAACTAACACAAATAATATTTCCTTATAAAAAAAATAAAAAATAAAAAACTTAGCATGTTTAGTATTGGTACATTTATTTCGTTTTGAAGTTTAAATTATATACATTTTTCTGGTACAAAAATGATCGCATAGGCCTTCAGAAATAGACGCGAGATTAATATTCGAATAAAAATAAACGAAATGGACACGTAATTAAGTTCGATACAAAAATCTGCGTGTATATTTGATTGCTAACGCGACTATTTCATACCAATAATTAGGCCGACCTAAAGTTACAAGTAAAATTAAAATATTATCGAAAATGTGTCAATATTTGAAATCACTGGACAAACTTTAGTTTATCTACAGAGTGATCTTACCCATTTAGTTAACTGATATATATTCTTTTGATGTAAAACGGAAAGTTTTTCGTTACCTAAATTATCACTTTTAATCAAAATGAACGAACCTTATATGTATCATTGACAGACAACATGCAGTTCTTCGAAAAAAAAAATTAGCTAATAAAAACTCTTAACTACTGGAAATTATATCATTTTCGATTAGGATAATAATATCTTTATTGTATGTGAATATTGAGAAATTATCAACGTTATATACACATGAAAACTAAGTTAACCGAATGATATCAAATTAGGATTCACACAACTATTTTAGGAAGTAGTTTTAGGTTTTTCAAGCAATCATTGAGATACTTGAGGAATATTGATGAATTTTATGCATATTTTTTGTGTGGTTAAGAACAAATTTACGCATGCTCAATATATTTAGCAATCATTAATTAAAGTGGTTGTAGGTGATGGCTATGTTTGCCCATATTTTAGTAATATAAACTCTATCCTTCTCCCCTACTTATAATTACATACTTTGATTTGTAAAAATATCAACTATTTTATTTACTAGCTATGTAACATGTGTAGTACAAATATGTAAGAGTAACTAATTAAATCTTATTTAGTCTACATAAATAGATAGCGGTTGTAATTTATATATTTATTTGCATAAAAATATCAACCAGAAGAGTTCAGTGCATATAAAATAGAAGATTAGTCTAAATTAAAGTGTATAAGAAACACGTGAGTTCCTCTATTTTAAGACGTCGTACTTCGTCACCTGTTTTAGTAGCACAACATAGGCTATATATATATATATATATATATATTATAAAATGAGAGTAGTTCAAATGATTCTATATATATATACTCCCTTCGTCCCACTTATAATGATACATTTTTTTTAATTTATCTAATTTAAAATAACACTTTCTAAAAATAAACTTTACACACATTAAATAATTAATGATCAGGTCTATATCTATGTTACACTCTTAACACCTTATTCTTAATCTTCATGCCCAAATTTATTGTGCTATTTAAGGTGGGACGAATGGAATATTATAAAATATGAATCATTTATAATAAAGATCTACGGTGAATTTATGAGGTTGCTAAATAAGTTCATGGTCCAACAGTCGAATCCCCGTATAGGTGCCAGAACTTTTAATTTTTTGAATTAATCATTTTTTACTGAATTCTTATAGTTATAGTATACTTATTTTATAAGAATAAAAATGGGTTGTACATTAATCACTCTCTATAAATATACTTTCAATGCATTGATAATATAATATTAAAAATAAAAATAAAACAATAGTTATATATATATGTATATGCTAAAATAAGTACACTTCTTAAGATATAAAATAAGAATTATTTTTAACCCTTAGATCATCAAGATCTACAGTTGATTCGTAATCATGTTGGATGAATTTATGATACCGAGTTCGAATCCCAAAGGTAGCAAAAATTTATTTTTCACAATTCATATATGTATACAACAAATTCATACGTGTTCTACATAAAATTCATACATTAAAAATTACTCTTATTTTTTATTTTAAAATATGCTATGACGATTAATCCACCCCTACATTGATATTTGAGGAAATTAAAGTGTGTTGAGGCAGTCAAACAACTTGCCTATTTTGAAGACACATCACATTTTGATGTTGAATAATCTCGTAAGTCGTAACCCCACCTAATGTGTGTGCGAGTGTGTACGTGAGAGATATAGAGAGAGAGAGAGAGTTCATAAGAACCAATGCAATAATTTGATAATGAAGGAGCTAGATTCGGTTCTCAGATAAAGGTTGAGTTTATCAGTACTTTTGCATATTGATCAATAATTTATTATTAGATGATGACTGACTAATTACAAAATAAATTATAAGTTTCTTGAAATTCGGAAGAAAAAGTTGATTCTATCATTTATTAGTATCTCCATGTCATATGCGAATAATCCATTATTATGTGCAAGTATTAATAATTAATCTTGGGAATCGGCAGCATCGCTAATAAAGTGAATAAATATTTCAGTAGGCAAATATAGTCCATGCATTCCATCAACTTTATAGCATTTGTAATCCTCTTTTCCTTTTTCTATCTATTTTGCAATTTGAACATTTTCGTTGTAGTTTGACAATAGTTTATATATTTATTCCAACAGTCTATTTACAAGTTTGAAATTTCAAATAATGATATGCCTTGCTGCAAAAATAGGGAAAAACAGTTAGAAGTTCAAAAGTACCTTTGACCGTTTAACCCCAAGGCCCAATATGAAAAAGGACAAAAAGATAACTACTCTACTTCATCCACAAAACATTTTTTTTTTCAAAGTAACGAATACGAATTAAAAAAAAAATTATGTATATTTAGTGAAGTGAAAATTCCACAATTTTAGAAAAATGGTGATAATTAGTTGGTTTAGGATCGCCTGACTAATCCCGCTGGCCCAGACATCTGTCGTCCCTCATTTCACAACGCTCAACAGTTCTAGCTTCGATCAATCGGGATGTCCCGGATAAATTAAACCACACATTACAATTTTTTTATTATTGTTCATTATTTTCTTATGTTATTTACGTCATTTATTTATATCAATTCACTAGTGCCTCTGCCATGTTTGATTCATCCATCGACACGTCCATTGATGTTGTTCAGATGACTCTACTATTACTTGTAATTTTAAGTTATTAGTGTCCGTCGATTCAGATATGACTAATGTTGCTTCTGTAATTGTTAAATTCATCCTTAATATGAATTATGTTTAAGAAAAAAGTAGAAAAATATTTTGTAAACGGGCAAAAAAATAAAATTAAAATGATGTTTTATAAACGGAGAGAGTTAGCTCTGTTAAAAATATAAAACCCAATATAATAATATTAACACCTCTAGCGAGTAAGTACTAAGTTGGCCCTAGTAACTAAAATATCTCTTTCTCATCATTATGGTTCTTTTTCATCACCCTAGTAACTAAAATATCTCTTTCTCATCATTATGGTTCTTTTTCATCACCATTATTAGGGTGATAGTCGGTAACGATCCAGTTAAAATACATATCTTCTTGTTGTCTCAATAAAAAATACGAATCCATAAAATAATACTTTCTTTTAACGCAAAGAATATAAATTATTAAATTTAATGCAAATTTTAACAAAATAATTAATGAATGTGTGTTTAATAGATAAAAAATTTCACCATATAAAAATAAGTGATTGTATTTAAATTGAGTGTGAGACTAGGGATGATTTTTTTTTTTTATAAATGAGAGATGCTTGGAAATTTAAGAAACGAATGTGAGGTTATGATCTAAAAAAGAAATATAATTATATACTCTTTGTGATAGTCAAATAAGACAATTATTACAGACTTCATTCCTCTCATTACAAGTGTCTTGTTTCTTACATGATTATTTAAGAGAAGATTAATTAAATTATTAACTAGTGCGATGTAGTATTAAAAAGGAGATGTGGGCTCCAAAAATTCTCATTTCTAAGCTTAATAGTTTTCATAAAATAAACAGAACATTTAAAGTGAGATAACCCAAAAAAGAAAATAAGACACTTAAAGTGAACAGAGAAATATAAGATAGGCAATTTTAGGCACATTTGAAATTTGTATAAATTTAAGTTTATTTGGTATTTAATTTTATCTTTTTCGTATTTTTCGAACATAATTTCTTGTATGAATCACTTTTGATTATTTAGTTATGATAATTCACAAGAAAATGTACAATAATTATATCTAACGGTTCGCCGCGCCTTCTGCCTATTTGTCTTATTCATTTTTAGCTTAGACATAAATTCATGACTAGAGCTATTCCATAAACTAAAGTAACTTCTAATTATAAGTTTAAAATGAACAAAACATATGAAAATAGACATAACGTAACTTTGTTTAAGGTTGAGTGTGCGAGCGAAACTACACCAAAATTATTGTTTAGTTTGTTGCGGGCAATGTCAAATTAAGGGTGTACGATTTAATTTTAAAATCAAAATCGAGTTTGGGTAAAAAGTTGGGAATCAATATGAATAAGAATGGGGAAAAAAATAGATAACGTTTATTTATGTAACATTTTAATTAACGCATTTGATCGGGATCAATTGTGGCAATTGTGCAATACCAAAAGTATCTACTTATAAATTACCTTACTGAAAATTTAGGGATATCGGTTTTAGAAAAGGAAAATTTTTGATATTAATGATTTCCAATTTCCCAAATTAGTGACTACCCAAGCACGCAAATACCTTAATTTTTTAAGGTATAATATTATCACTCCTTAAAGTGAAAATAAGGAAGGAAAAATGGTGAGTTTCTCTTTTGTGTAAAATGTGGGATAAAAAAAAAGATATTTAAAGGCATAAATTTGTATTATCCCTCCTTTTCCCATCGATCAAAGTGAACGCACCCTTAAGGATAAAACCAAAGATAGAAGAGGAGTTCGGAAGGAAAGTGTAACTCATCTAGATCTATTATCTTGAGCAGTAATAAAAACCGTTGATGAGTCGGTGGTTAACGGTTTGGACTCAAAATCGGTTCGGTGGTTAACGGTTTGGACTCAAAATCGTTGATGAGTCGGCTCGAAATTAAAACCGCAAAAAATAAGGATCAATTACGAGCTAAAATTTGAAAACGAGTAAACTTGTATATTATTATTTTGATAAATCACATTACATAAATAAGTAAAGAAATTTAAAAATCGCACGACGATGGACTCAAAACTAAAACTTCAGTTATTGAGCATTAACAATTTATCGTTAGGTCAACACACACACTTATCATTTAATTTCCGACGCAAAGAAGTGATCGTTCGTAGCTAGGTAGAATTTGTCATACCAAATAATTAACCAGCAAAGTGAGTAAATAAAGAAAAGAAATAGGATGAGGACTATCTTAATTTGGTATTAAAAGATAAAATGGAATTGAACATAACATCTCTTAATTAAATTAATAATCATATAGAAGGGCGAAAAGTGCACGTGATAATGGCTAACTTACTAAAAAGACAGTGTTCATGACTTGTAAGAAACCATCAATTTGAAATAAATACTTTGATTTAATTTATGGTCATATTTCGTGCGTAAGCTAGGTTGGCATTGTGCACATAGTGTAACAATTAATTTAATTTGTTAAAATTTTCGGGTTAAACTTATTTTATTATTAAAATTCCCGTTGAATTTGAGAGACGACGTTCACGATTATTTAAGAAAACATGCATATAAAGTATATGTGGTACTGGTAGATACTAATTCCAATTATGTTTGATAGCTTTATTGGAATAAGCTAATATAGATAAAATTCAAGATATGTATCATGCATAAAGTAAAATTAATAATGTATCTTAGTGTTTGGTAGATCAAGATTAAAATGTAGATAACATGAATCAATTGTTTGGTGATTTAGATTAAAATCTAGATTAAGTAATCAAATTACTCTTCTACCCTTATATAAATTTAAATAAACTTAATTCAAAAAATGCTTTTAAAAGAGTCAAATTAATTCAAAAAATACTTTTAAAAAATACATTGGCAACCCCCAAACCCCCCACACGTGTTTCCAAGTCTCCAAACCCACACCCCCATCCCCAACACGTGTCCCCCCACCCCACCCCACCCCACCCCACCCCCAGCCCTAACCCCCACCAAATCGGAAACCCCATTTGCAAAGAATTACTCCATCTCTCTCTCACTCTCTGTAACACGAAATTCCCTATTTTCAAAGAATTACTCATTACTCCAAGAATTACTCAAATAAAAAAATTTCTCTCGTCCCCTGTTTATTTTCTTCCCATCGAACAGCAGCGGTGAGAATCACCGCCGGCGAGTCTATCCACCTCCTGCCGTAACATCGTTGCATATTATCCACGCTCAGTCAGGCCTCCGCTTGACAAATTCAGCATACGTCAAATTCAGCATATCTTCGTTATACTTCAATTTTTCCGAGGAATTGAAGCGTACCTTGGTTTGATTCAGTTGCTTCCGTCGAATTTTCTGCAAAGATGATCAAAGTTCCCGGTAGCAAGCGCAGAGAATTGGGGGATGCGAATTTGAAAATTTAATGATTGAATTTGAAAAAGTTGAGGGCAATTATGGTAGAAATAAAGTAGTATTAGAATCTGGAAAATGTATCGGAGGGGGGTGGCCGGTTGGGTATTGCTGATACTACAGTGAATTTACACCGGGCCAGCCCTTTTCTCAGGGCCATGTTGGATGTGTTTACAAGAAACCAAACACCCATATAAGCCTATATCCCTTTGCTATCCATCCGTTTTACAACAAATCAAACGCACCCTTAATGTATACACACAAAGAAGGATCATTCGTAGGGATGATTAGAATATATAATATATATGTGATATCATAATATTTTATTTGATAAAAAATAATACGAAATAAATTGTTTTTTATAAATAAAAAATTCAAAAAATGTTATATTAATTTGAGTGATTCTATATACCACCTACGGAGGTGGTATATTTTTTTGATCAGTAAAAAGAAGCTTTTATTGACAGAACAAAAGCATGGCACTAGGGATGCCAATCAAAACAATAAAGAAAGATTGAAACCCTTAGAACACCATGACGAGAAAGGTATTCCCAACCCCAAAACTTTGTAAGCCTCATTCCAACTCCAGAGTCTACCCTTAATCTGTAAAACAAGTCTATCAATATCCCAAACCTTGCCCTGAAATCGGCTTTCGTTTCTACTCTCCCAAAGTAGCCACACTGTTCCCACCCACAACGCTTTGAGTAATCTCCTTTCTTTCTTCCTTTTTCCAGCAGAAATGAAGGAGATGAAGTGTTGTAGGATACCTCTAGGATTCGCCGTTTTGATGTCAAGCCATTGAAAAATCTGGTCCCAAACCGCCGCTGCTTTCGGGCAATGGAGGAACAGGTGTTCCGTCGTCTCCTCACTTGAAATACAGGCGTTGCACCATCTCTCTTCCACACCGATCTGGACATTTCTTCTTCTCAAATTCTCGCATGTTGCCAATCTGTTTCTGAGACATCTCCAAGCAGTCACCTTGGCTTTATGCGGTGTTGGGGCCTCCCACACCTTAGCCATCTCCAAAGGTTGTACTTGTTGCTCCTCACTGGTTGCCGCCAAGAGATCATATGCCTACGAAGGTGGTATATATAATACAAATCTTAATTATAACTATTATTAATTTTAAATAATTTTAATACATTATACCAAACAACATAATATATAATAAAATACATCACAATCAAACATATCACACCATATCCTATATCGCGTTCTAAACGAGCTCAAAGTATAAAAACAACTTGATTTTAGGTTGCTTTCGATTACTTAAATTATATTGGTCCGAAATTATTCGAGACTAAGTAGATTCATGATTATCCAAGATAAATTTTATTGTAAAGAAGGCCAAGACTTATAAGTCCTAATTAATTAGTCATAATTAATTAGTATATGACATTATTTTGAAATTAAATTATGGATCGAGTCTATCTAATCAAATAATATATATTGCGAGACTAAATTTATCTAGTTCGTCAAATCGAAAGACACCTAACTTGATTTGTCTTTGATGCACAATAAATAAATGAAATTGAATTGAGTTAGGTACCACCTATCAAGTATCAACAAATAAATTTAGTCAAATCAAAATTTGACTGAAACAGAACATATAAAATAAAATAAGATAAGTGTATAGTACTATAAGCTAAAAAGATAAAAATAAAAGGCCATTTAAACCCATCATCCATAAGCCCAAACACTAAACAAAGCCCAACTTAATTCAAGATATATTATATAATTTCTATTAGGATTTGAAATTCGGATCTTGTTATTTTTTCCCCAGAAGATACACATGACAAATTTTTAATAAAAGAATATTTAAATTTGATATTGATAACACTCATGTTTTCATACTTTTTAATGTTTATATGATGTCAATTTTATAAGAAATTGAGTGTTGAATAATTATTTTATGCTTAAATTATTTTGTCTTGTGAAATATGATACTTGCTCGCACTTTGATAAATTTTACAGAAATATGGAATTTGAATTTGGACCGTTGGTCTTAATGGAAGTTGTAGATCATCACGATAGGAGTTTGTAGGTGCAAACAAATCACAAATCGGAGTTCGGACGAGAGAGATATGATCGAAACAAGAAAGTCGCACGCAACAGTGAAATAGTGTCCGAAGAGAATTTCCGAATTTTTGGGAATTTTCGGATTTTTTTCAGTATTTTCGAGTTTTGTACTGTATTTATTCCTTGTGCCTATATAGCAAGATTGAAGACTTCAACATTCAAGCTGTTTTCTGAGTTTTATCAATTTTATTTATTTTTATTACTTTCTTATTTATTATGTCTTTGATTTATTTCTTAATGTCTAGCTAGTTTCTTTATCTGATTATATGGTTTGTAATAGTTGATTAGATTTATGTGATTGATTTATTGATATCTTTTTGCCTTGATTCATAATTCAAGTTACTTGATTTCTTGTGAATTATCTGGCCAATAATTTACATGTGTAGCTATTCGGTTTGAGCTAGCGGAGATAACTGTTTAGCTGATTCAGGAATGTGCATGTGTAGCTATTCGATTTGAGATCTAACGGAGATAACTTGTTTAGCGGATTTAGGAATGTGTGATATGATTTTAGCGGATTATCTGACCAATCATATCACACATTCCTGAATCCGCTAAACAGTTATCTTCGGTAGGTCTCAAATCGAATAGCTACACATGCAAATTAATGGCCACATAATCCACAAGAAATCAAGCACCAGAAATTATGATCATAAACTGGAAGACAAAAAGGTATCAATGAATAACAGCTTAAATGTTGAAGTCTTCAATCTTGCAGGAAAAGAAATCTAATCTATGAAAGCATTAAAATCCTAATGGTGTGTTTGTTTTTTATCCCTCTAAGATAACAAAAAATTATGACTTTAAATGTCTAATTTCTTATCTCACATTTTACACAAAAAAGAAGTTCACCATTTTCCCTTTATTATCACACCAAAACTGAGGGATAATATTATTCCTCCTTCAAGTGAAAATAAGGAAGAAAAAAATGGTGAACTTCTCTTTTGTCTAAAATGTGGGATAAGAAATGAGACATTTAAATGCATAAATTTTTGTTATTCCTCCTTTTCCCATCCATCAAAGTGAACGCACCCTAAGTCTAAAACTGAAAAATATGAAAAGAGGTGTCTTCAATCTTGCAAGAAAAGAAATTTAATCTATAAAAGCATTAAAATCCTAAGTCTACAACTGAAAAATATGAAAAGAGGTAAAAAAAAAAAAAGACCTATATATAGGTACAAGGTATAAATACAGTACAAAACTCGAAGATACTGATAAAATTTGAAAATCCCAAAAATTCGAAAATTCCCGTTGGATACTATTCACTGCTGCGCGCGACGCCATATCTCTCTCGTCGAACTCCAATTTGCGATCCGTTTGTGCTCACAAACTTGTATCGAGATGAGCTACAACTTATATTTCAGATTATTTTTTCAAATTCAGACTCAATATTTCTGTAAAAATCACTAAAGTACGAGTAAGTATCATATTTCACAAGATAAAACAATTTAAGCACAAAACAATCATCAAACACTCAATTTCCTATAAAATTGACATTATATGAACACTAAAAATCATGGAAACATTAGTGTTATCAATATACAACAAATATATTGAATCCTATAAATAATCTTACTCCCTCACCGAATCCTCATCCCACTAGAACTCAAATAAATATTTACTCGAGTCACCCTCAACTACAATTCTTCACACTCTCTCTCTCTCTATATGGAGAAATATTGCATTGATTAGGCGTTACAAACTTTGAAATATTATTGTGGTATGGCTTGCAATCACTATGGTTTAAGTAATGGCGATCGGTATATTGATATGTGCGATCGATATGATGCCGATTTGTCTCATGAAGAAGACGATGTTCCATCTTATGACTACTGCGACCACGACCACGACGAATATAATAGTGCTGACGCCACAACCACGGTGATGTTTATAGCCAGGATGTTGCTAAGCTGCTTCTTTGTTTCATGACTAGGACGATGACGATGACGGCCGTTCGGCTCCGACTCACTTGAATCATGCAGAGAGAGAGAGAGAGAGAGAGAGAGAGAGCTAATTTGGCTTTTATGTAATTCTAAATTTTTTCTTCAGTTATGACTTGATTAGTTTATAATTTGTATGTTTTATTAGTTAATACTGATCTCAAATACAAACGCAAGTAACTTATTTTCATGTGTACGTCCAGCGGGCTGGGATGCTAAAATCGACAAATTTCAACAAAATATTAAATAATAAAATCGCAAAAAATAAAAAATGGGTGGGGAAAAGAATACAATGAAATTAACATGTTCCAACTCTTCTCAATATCATAACAATACATATCTCATGTTACATATAACTAATTTCCATGGCTACAAACACATACACATTCGTCGTTGGGAGACAACAAACAAATGTGTGTTACTAACAGCTACATTTTCCGACAGCAAAACTAGGAAAAGCTAAGCTAACATTTGCCTAACAAATTGCTGTTAGTACCCAAAGAATATACGTTCTCGTTTTAATTTCCTCATCATTATATATATCGCCTTATCACAATCTCACTATAGAAAGCACTCATACACCGTTGCAGAGTAGAAACTAGCGATCCTTCTTTGCAAAACGGCCCTTTATTCTCATCCTACTTTCTGCTCGAACTTTCCTTGATTCGTATCTCACATGCTTGTCGTACCTGTCACACAACAATTCCCAAATCTTGGATGAGCATACATACATGTAAGAAGCTCAAGTTATACCAGATTCAACCATCATATCACATGTTTGAAATTTTACCTCCTAGTTTTCTTCTTCTCTTTGTAGCGCGATAGTGCAGAGTCTCGTTCTTGGCTGTTGAGTTCACGCGCTGCAGCAGTAGGAAGCAGTTGAAAGGCCTTGGAATCGGCAGGAACAAACGCTTGAATCTCTTGGAAACCGGCATCTGAATCCTTGTCCGGCACCAAATGGCTCATCTCACTGAAATCACCAAAATATGTGGAAGGAAAGCCTTCATCTTGAACCCCTCCACCGAAACACCAATCTACATTACTATCCTGCAAATGGAGAAACAAAACTTGTTAATTTCTTTCTCTCTTCATACTCAAACAATCGTGTGTTTTGGAAGGAAGATGATCATGGATGAAGAACGTTGCAATCGAAATGGGACATACATCAAGAATACGTACTTATAGTAAATATAGTATGATCGATTCTAACCAAGTCATAACCTCATAAGAAGGAAGTTGTACCGGTTCCTCTTTATGTTGGAGGCAAGGACTTGCCTTCACACATTTTGCAGTTACTTGTGGTTGATTGTTTTCAACAAAATCTTCAAGGGAGCCACTGTAGTTTGGATCCTTTTTTGCCATCTTGTGAAGTTGGAAAAATATTTCTTCTTTGTGTTTACCACATGATGCATTTCGATTCTGATACAATCACAACATTCAAAAGGTTAATCCCAATCTGTTATTCAGAAGAAGAGATCACAATCCAAGAATGATAAATATCATTCAACAAGCAGAAAAATTTGGTATTCAATCTGTTACAAGATAATTATTCACACCAAAGCAAAGATAACTGCACGTATAAACCTCGACCACTAATGCAACAAGACAGAGACCATCATCACTCATCAGCACCATTCCAAGTCTCCTACCAAATCAATCAAGCGGCTAAAAAGAACTATAAACCTTCAACCCTATATCGTGAAATGAATCTACAGCAGATTTATGCGTATAGACGTCACAATGTGTGTATACAAACTTCAGAAATCAAGGAGAAGAAAAGAAAAAAAAAAAACAGAGAAGCAAAACCTTAGGCAAAGGGGGCACGCCGGTAGCCTGAAAAGCAGGGGCAGAATGATCATAATCATTGGCGACGATCAAATCATCGAGGCTGACGACGGACGGAGTCTCCCACACCAACATATCCAAAAACTCCTCATCGTTCCCGCCGCCGAGATCCAATGATTTCTTCCCCAAATCCTGCAACCCTAAAAACCCGAGCAGCTCGGTGACGGAAGGACAGCCGGTGAACCCCTCCAGCGGCCGGCGGTCGTGGATCGACCCGAAGCTGTTGTGGATCTCCCAATCGCAGTTCTGGCAGAGCACCGCCGATTCGGTGCAGCAGAAGATCGACGAGGGCGAGGAACTGCACGAATTGCACAGGAGCGAGCGGTTGTGCTTCTTGAAGAGCGGATTCGTGGAGTGCACCTCGCGATCGCAGCTGAAGCAGAGCTTCGCCGAGTCCGCGCGGCAGTAGAGCAGCGCCTTCGACTCGTTGCAGAAATCGCAGAGACGGTCGCTTTGATCCCTAGAAACAGAATTGTGCATATCAAGCTCTGCTTCACTCATGGCGTTAAATAATTATAATATCTCGCCTCTTTTTCTTTATCGTTGGATTTTACGAGAGAAAGTGGAAGATCTCTAGGAATGATTGACGTGCTGCAAACTCTCTGCAGAAAATTTTGAGGATTGAAGCAGTGGGATTTTGAGCGTGTGTGAGAGTGAGGAAGATGGTAAAACGAAAAGCAAAACCTTATCGCTATTCACGTGTCATAATATCTACGTATAAATTGTGAGAGGGAAGAAGCAGATGAATTCTAGGAAAACTGTATTTTTTTAATTTATTTTTTCGTTACTGTGATTGGTTAATTTGTTTAATATTAACTGAAAATGTTGGGTTTGGTAGATGGTTTCTATATTTGGAAATATATTTTGAGGTTCTGTTATGTTATGTAAGATATTTAGATTGTGTACAACTTGTGAATAAAATATCTAGATACCTTACAAATAGTCCATGGTTGTGAATATATCAATATTTTATAGCTCACTTTTCAGAAACACTATTACATTGTTTTAATTTAGTGGCAATACATAAATTAGTCACAATTGATAACAAAGATGTTTTTATAACCATTATGATTAAAAAAAAAAGGGTATGTTTCTAACCATTTTTTTTGTGTCAGCATTAGTTTTGAAATCATAACCTTTGATATTATGATCATAATTAATTAATTAATTAATTAAGTTAGTCATTAAATATTTGAAGACAGTACTTAAAGTAACAAAAAAGGCAAATCGATCCAAAAGAATATCACAGCGTAAGCAATATCGATCGAAGACAACAAAAAAAATAATGATTTTTTTAATAAAATCAGAAAAAAAAAGAATTTTTGTTACCACGTAGGTTTTAATTAATTGACTGAAAAGTTGAATTAAATTTTTGAATGAAACAAAATGCAAATGTAGTATTTGTTTTTTAAATAAATTAAAATTTCGTAATCAAACAAAATAACATAATTTAACAACATTTTAAAATAATTAATCCCCATCTTCAAATAAAGAACTTGTTCATTTCTTCTTGCTTACACTAGGGGATTTGTGAGTTTAAATGAAAAACGGTACTTAGTTAATTGAGCACGATTTGATCCTATGTAGTCATAGTTCGAAGATTTTTTTAAAAAAAAATTATTTAATGTTTTTTAGTTATTGCATTTTAAAAAAATTAACGTAATGTTGAATTTTAATAAAATTTATATTGTTAAATTAATGTTTAATTTAATTTAAAAATAATTTAAAATAAAGATAAATTAATAAAATTAGAGAGCTAGCATTACTATGAGGAAATGACTCTTAAGTGGTGACTGGTGAGGATCACCTAAGAGCCTCGTTAAGGGCTGATTGCTCATTGCTACGGATGCTTTTAGAAAGAAAAAAAAGTAAATGAGTTCTCAAAACTGATATAATAATGGTGTAATATTTTATAAAATGAAATTGTGACTTATTGTTGGATGCATCCTCCATGACTTGAATAATATTCGAAACAATATCTTTATGCCACTTGAAAATTAGCAGGCAAATAGCAAACAAAGTTAAAATACGAGGCATTCCGATCATGGGGGGTCGTCATACGGGCAAATAGCAAAACAATAATCACAATGAATCCTAGTTATGATGTAGCAGTATCTTAGTCTATTATACTCCCTTCGTCTATGAAAAAACTTCCTAGGAGAAAGTAAAACGAGTTTTAAGAAAAAGATTATTGAGTGTATTAAGAGTGGAGAAAAAGTTGTTGAGTGTATTAAGAGTTGTGAAAATATGTTATAATTAATATTGAGAGTTATGAAAAAGTGAAAAATAAATAATTATAAATAGTGGGGTATAGTCCAAAAATAGATAGGAAGTTTTTTTATGGACGTCTCAAAAAGAAAAGATAGGAAATTTTTTCTTGGAGGGAGGGAGTATGTTGCAGTACTTATTATCGAGTTATCACAAACCTAATAAGTAATAACGGCTAATTAATCGATCTTTGAAAGTCGTATGCGGTATGCTTACGTTGTTACAGTTTTTGTTACCGAGTCATCACAAACTCAATAACGGCTAATTAATCGATCTTTGAAAGTCTTATGCTTTGAAGATGTATACATAAGATGAGAGATATAGCAAATATAGAAATTTTACATCGAAACTCTCGTGAGAGATAATAGGATGTATGACATGTTTACGTAGTTGGTGTGTTGGTGATGATGTCAATCGCCACAATCGCATTCCAAGGCAAGGTTAGCTAGCTACAAGCTAAATCGATAGAGAAATGAATTATTAAACATTATATTTGACTTTTGACCATTTGCCTTTTCTTGTTCTCCAAGTTTGAAATTATGAATAAAGTACATTTATTTATCAATAAAATCTTGTTTTATTTACTATACATTCAATTTTAATAAATGCTAGTACCATATGTCGGTATACAATTAAGTATATGAGGATAGAAAAATATATAGCAATTCAGCCTCTATCAAAAATAACAATTTTTATTGATAGCAAATTTTATGACAATCAAAGATCATTTTTTTTTATTCGATGCCCCCCCTCCCCCACCACACCAATGTAATATAGTAGTATTATTTTGAATACATGTTTATCTTTGTAATTTTTTCAATTTCAAACCTATTATATCTTATTATTAATATTCCTATACATGTATTAGGGCTAAAACTTTAAAATATATACTATCTATTTGGGGAAATCTTTATTATTAATACTATCTATTTGGGGAAATCTTATTATTAATACTATCTATTTGGGGAAATCTTTATTATTTGGGGAATATATATCTTATTATTAATATTCCTATACATGTATTATTAATACTATCTCTTCTAGATGATTAGATTTGGGGAAATCTTTATCTCGTTTCCAAAGTTTATGAATGAATGTTTATTCATGATTTGTTCCTGGTCTTACTTATGAAATTTAACCATATAATAATAACATATAAACTAGACAACATATGGATAGAATCTTGAAAATGAAATAAAATAGATTGATTCGTCTTTTTTATTACTCCCACCGTCCCAGCTTTTAGTATCCAACTTTCCTTTTTTGGCCGTCCCACATTTTGGTATCCATTTCTATTTTTAGTAAAAGTAGGTGGAGCTCTTACTCTACTATAATTATTTTAACTCTCACATAAAAGGTGGGACCCTTATTCCACTTACAACACATCAATCACTTTATTAAAATGCGTGCCATTTTCAACTGGATACCAAAAGCCGGGACGGATGGAGTACAATCTAATAATAGTAGTGATTAATTACTACACAAGCTTGTAATGATTTTATTGGCACACGCAAAGAGTTAACTATCGGACTTTTCTTTGGACTCAACATGTCTGAAATATCAGTAACAGGTCATTTTCCAGCAGAGATATTTATTTGTGTTTGAAATTACCAGAAGACTAAAGAATTTATGTCTGGAACCTGCTAGGAATTGTATATAATCCCATATTAAGACAAAAAAAAAAAAGATAGATAGATAGATAAATAAAAATAAATGTATTTTGAAACGTTTGTCGTAGGATTTAATTGATAAAAAAAGAGACTTCATATAAGGAATCTTGGATGATGCAAAAAAATATACAGATACAATGGATCTTGGATTATAGGAACTTTATATTGGAATAGGTATACGAGAAACTGCAATTTGAGTCACTATTAACATTTAACAATATTTAGGGAGAAAATAGTTTGCCACTCAAACTATGATAATCGAACTCTATTTACGTCCCAATGGAAAAAAGTTGCAAACAGTTGAAAAAATAAGAAAAGATGAACACAAAATAAAATAATATCCTTAATATTTCCGACAAGAATGCAATGTCCATCCAAGGCAAAATACATACATACATAAGGTAAAAGTAGGCAGAAAAAAATAATGGTAATCATTCTTATCAATATGAATATGATAGCATGTTAACCGCAAGCATCAAGAATTTTCCAGATTAATGCGCGTTGCATATGATATGATAGCATGTTAACCACCAACTGAAAAAGACGCAGAATAGTTGGTAAACATCGCAACGATGGATCAAAATCCCCATGAAGAAGTAATAATTTTGCTAATCCAGCGAAAAATATGCTCGGCGTGACTGAGCTATGTTTGCCGATTCTCCCCACTTGTTATCACGCGTGTATTGTAGGAATTACAGTGTTGGCACTTGTGGCCAAATATGTGGAAGAACGTCTTGCTGGTATTGTTGCAATCGTTGCAGAGATTTTCAACCTGCATAGTTGCATTTACGTTGGTATCTAATTCTATTAAGTACACAATGCAAGAATGAAAAGAAGAAACTCTGTATATGCACAAGTTCGATTGAGACGGAAATCAACCTGATTGATATCAATTATCTTCCACACAATGTAACATAAGACAATGTCATTAAGAAGTGGACGATGAACTTACTTCATAGCAGTATTCCTCAGGCATTGCAGTCGCTGCAATCTACCAGAACGTCAAATTCAAATATCAAATATCATATCAGGTATCTAAAGAATAATAATTTAAAGGAGAGAATATTTGGCCAGATATTGTTCATGCCACAATTCTAGATGCTTAGTAGTTAGCATAGGTATCTTCAAAATGTAAGAAAAGAGAAGTGGATAGAATAAAGGTTTCAAGAATCTCCGAATAAATCAGGATCTCTGCAAACCAGAATGGACGAATTTGTAGAGATATGATTCAGAACTGTAAATTAAATTTGCTCAACAAGTTACAGCTCCATATGAAATCTTTGAAAGACCAGAAGCCAACTTTTCTAGAAAAATAAATATCTGATAACTAAATGCTCGACTCAATGCTTAGGAATTTCAGGGTGACACCGACAGGTGGGGACCATTATTATCATTATCATGATAACAATATTGTATCCATGCCATGTTTTATTCTACAAAATACTCGCAGGAGCTATATTTTAAGAATTTAAGCCATAACTGAACACCAAGAATAAGCCACAGATAACCAGGTGTTCAACTACCACTTTAATCAGAAATTTGATATTCAAGGGTATATTTGGAGTTCACAAGGCATCCCGGTGCAATGCAGTGAAGGAAAAAACATGATTGTGATCATGACAGTAATAAATGGCATTGATGAAAGAGAGCAAGAAACTAATAGGCATGCAACAGTCTAACTTGCTGTGAAGAAATGCCCTGCGAATTTGTACATGAAACTTAAGGAAGACCATCTAGAATCACGAAGTAACTATTTAACATGATTCCTTGAAAACAACGAAAGTGGAAGAACCAGAATCAGGATCTTTCATACAATGGCATGGAAGTAACTATCTAGCATCATTCCATGAAAACTATGGAAGTGGAAGAACCAGAGTTGGGATCTTTCATATAATGGCATGAAGAAGGAATGCATTCTTAGTAATAAAGTAAAATTACAAATTTACAAAAGCAAGAGAATATGCATAAAGCTGCAAGCAGAAAAGGTATGTTACAAAATACCTCCTCATCTAATCTTTCCCAACTACTAGACATATTGAACACCGACTTGGAACAGATTGGACAACGATACCTGTAAAATATTTAGGATATAAAGTTTAAAAGGTAATTTGAGACAACAGAGACAAGAAAGATCCAAATGATATAGAAATAAGTGAAGAGAAGAGACACAGATGTCAGACGTACTGGTTTTGGTTGAACAACTCGTTATAACACTCTGCATGCATTGTGTGCCCGCATTTCATAATTGTAGTCTGTTGGGTTGAGTCGAAAAGAAACTGCATGAAAGAGACAAGATTATTTACCCAAGGGCATAAGACCACATTGATATTAGTATTAAGGAGTAATGTACTAAACCTCATAACAGATAGGACAGTGGTTCTTCATTGAGTTCTCTACACATTTGTGATTATTACGTAAACCAACAGAATAGCAAGATCCTGTGCAGAGAGAAGATAGTTAAGATGTGTTCTAAGCCATATACACGACCGACATTAAAGAAAAAGTGGGATAATAGACACATTCCCAGGTAGGAAATTAGGAGGAAAACATGCATTTTACTGTTTCAGTCAAATTATAAAGATATTTTATCTTTGAGTGCTTTAGATAGAGCCATAAATTGCACTTAATGAAAATGGAAAGTAATTCATTGGGCACATGAATATGCATCACAAGAACAGGCCAACCAAAAAAAAAAAAACAGGGAAACTACTTACCACACTTGCTGCAATGAAAGAAGTTTTCGCGACCGCCAACTCTGGGAATATCGATTGCATCAAAGAAAGAATATTAATAAAATAAATAATTGCAATGTAAAATCACTAATTGAGTTCTCTTACCTACAAATGCCACAGTCATTGCAATGAAACTGCTCTTTACTGGTCTGTCACATTAACAAGCTACCCATGTTACTAAATAAACAACAGAAATAAATACTATCCCCGGTTCAAAGAGCATCTGCTTCACTCTTTCTTTAAAAATAATTAATCTTCTGCTAAGCAAGTTTTGTATTGTCACCAAAGTAAACAAGAGCAATGTATTACATCATCATCATAGAATTTGCATATGTTGCAGAAGTATTCACCAAATTTGACGCCACAATTGGAACAGAGATTGGACACCTGCAGAGGAAGAAACAACCCAACTCATAGCCATAACAATCAAAAGGATGTTCAAAACGACAAAAAAGCACAAAACACAGAGGATAATATGACAGACAAACCTGTTGTTCAGTATTACATATTGCACAAACAACCTAATATCATAAAAAAAACACTTAATCAACCATAATTGGCAGGAAAAAAGCTTAAAATATCAACAAACATACAAAGAAGTGAAAAGGGAAGTGACTTATACTTGCTTAACTTCATGGCGAACGATCTCGTGTCTATCTTTCGGGTTGCTCAAAGTACTCTACACAAAGTTCCACATGTATCAACCATATAAAACCCCCAGAAAATTCAGATATAATTCAAATCTTAAAAAAAAATCTCCATCTCTTTCTCTCTCGTAGCGCGGGGCGCGCACACACACACACAAGCTAACCGTGGCTTCGTTGTGACAGTGACGGCACGTAAAAATCTGATCGCAACAAGGCGCTCTCAGCTTGCATCTTCTCCTGTAATGCTCGCACCTAAACACCACATTTGGTAAACAGAATTGAACATGTCAGATAGAAAAAGGAAAACTTGCACCAAAATGTAACAAAAATTGGAAGAAGGAAACAAACCCGTGCTGCAATGCCCCGGAATCTTCAGCTGCAGAATTCGCTCCTAGGGTTTCCATCGTCGGGCTGATTGAAAAAAAATAAAAAAGATATTTCTGCCACCACAAAAAAATTCAATCAAAAAATCTCACGGCGGCCGCGGCAATGTTGCGCCACGCCGATAAATTAAAGCAGCTAGAAGCCACAAGAAATCTCAGCCACCAATTGAAAACTGAAGCTGGAAATCTCACGGCGGCAGTGGCGATTTTGCGGGGACGGAATGCGCCGGTGTTTTTAGCTAAAAGCGCTCGTTGTTGGTCGAATTTTGCTTTACTCGAATGCGACTATTATTAAAGAAGTAATAACTTGGACGATTGGAGAAAGAGTAGTCATTAACCCCTAAATAGCAAATAACCTTTAAAATTCATTTATTATTATATATATTACATTCGTTGATTGATGGTTACCTATGTAAATTATTTCATGAAATGTTGCCGCAAGTTAGATTAAGGAATTGAGATAGGAGTCGTGTTAACTATAAAAAAACTGTCAAATCGAAATCCCACGTGTATGTATATAAACTCAACATAATTATAAGTAGTTCAAAGTTTATCTATAACTCATAGTATAATAATTTAGTAATTTGGGTTACAGCTGGTTGACAATATGCATAAAAATTTTAGTCTTAAATAAGAAGTTAAAATGAATTCACATAAAAAAAAAAAAAAATCCCAGTAAATCTCCAAATACAAAAAAATACAATGATCTTCATGATACAATTGACTGTGCAACTATGAGCACTTTCCACAATGTTTCAAATTTCACAATACATCAAACTGATTATATCCAAAACTCTAAAATCAGCCTTGTTTATATTGGAATCCAGCTTCAGCCGCTGCGCCTCCAAACCTCTCATTTTCTGCAATCAGTTTTTATTAAAAAAAGATTAGAATAAAGTAGTAAAATATCTTCACTTGAGCATTTTGGGAAATAAGCCTCTTATCTATTGTAAGTAGAAATCATTTGAAATAATTGCTAGAATTATGATTTATTTTATCGTTAATTCGTTGGTTTTACTTACTTTCTAGAACCTAGATTTATATACTTTAATTTATCGCTTCATTTATCTATTTTCTTCAATTTCACATTAGTTATTAAGATGATGAGTAGCAGATCCAACTCTTGTGTAAAATGCAGTAAAATGCATAAGATTTATTACTTTTTATATATGTAACATGAGTGAATGACTTGCTTAGCTTTCTTTAAGAGATACGACTTGGGTGACCTTCCAACTCGTACGATTGCTGAGTGACTTTAGGTGCATTTCAATCTAAACAGAAGCACCATCATTAAAGTATCACAAAATGTCACAAGCATGACTGCAACCTTATAACCTTTGATATGGTTTTATCACTCTTTACATACCACCAAGACTGAGGCTGCACCATACAAAATCGAGGTGGAAATACTGTCTGACTTCGCCTCGGCAACAAGAAGCTCAAGTCCCTTTGAGAGGCTCTAAAGGATGGTGCACGAGCATGAATGCTGATCTTGCTTCTTACCTGCATTATGCCAAAAGCATAGAGACAAATGAATTGTCACTCGACTAGAGGTTCAGCTCAGAGAATTCAAAGGAACAACATACTATGGCTGTACAGGAGGAGGAAAGGTAATAGAGGAAAATTGCCAATCCCCAGCACTAGAGGAGAACCAGTCTTCTATGTTGCAAGGCTTTGAGTGTTCTAATAAATCATAATGATGACTTTTCACCATCATATGCACATTTGTCAAATGGATGGATAATTTCCCACTGAATTCATAATATAAGGTCATTAAGATGGAACATAAATGGATTGCACAAAGAGTTTCTTTCTTTTGCTCTTTTATGTCAAACTTAGAGGAGTTTATGTAGGATTTTCTATGAGCTCTTGCATTCCTAGTTAGGAGGGCACTCTGATTCGGTGAAGCCTGAGACGGTCGTGTGAACATGAACTTGGGGACCAGAAAGCCAATTTATGGGTTACTTACTTACTTCCATTGGACAGCCATTAGTAAATATGTTGGTAGCATGTCTTACATATCAACAAACAATACTTTTGCAAGTTCCCAATACAAGAGGGCAAAGCAAATAATGAGTTTCCATCATTTATATAAAGAAACCAACATGAATCATGTGGATTTATGCCTCTATGGCTTCATGA
This sequence comes from Salvia miltiorrhiza, assembly GCF_028751815.1. Taxonomy (NCBI): domain Eukaryota; kingdom Viridiplantae; phylum Streptophyta; class Magnoliopsida; order Lamiales; family Lamiaceae; genus Salvia; species Salvia miltiorrhiza. The sequence continues at coordinate 6,719,562 of NC_080394.1, read as the reverse complement.
GGAAATGTAATTCAGTTGCTAAAGTTTAGTTAACGGGAGGAATTCAGGAGCAAATATTCAAGATTAATATGCCGAAAAGGAATTCAGCTTTTCATCTCACAAAATCATAGCAGGTTATAAGTATTAATCAACCTCAGATCACATTGATACTAGGTAAGTTAACACAGCAAGAAAAGGGACATATCATTCACAAACTAAACAAAACATCAGTAAAGCATATACCTGACTTCTGTTCAGCAACTGAAGGCTGTACAACCACATGCATTGTAATAACTTCACCTGTAAGGTTGCCGACACATAAACCAGAGTCAGCAAGTCTCTGCCCATTCTCTAAAACTTTTCCAGCATGTATCAGTTTCATATCGCTCACTGACTTTGGCACAACTGATTTATCTATAGATGCAGATGGGCCACAGCTCAGTCAAAGCTTCAAAACAAATTCACAAAGTATTCGAAAAAAATATTACAACAGTTAACATCATTTAAAATTTTCAGTTATACAGAAGCATAGTGGACAAAGAAGATAAGCTAAACTAGAGTTATCCTACAGTATTCCACCCATTTCTAAATTCCCAGGTATTCTCCAACAAATTTTTAGTAGTGCAAGTCTTTAATGTTACCACTTGCCAATGAAGTATTTGTCCAATGAATAAGAAGTTACATGCATTACTAAATGCAATTCCAGAAAATGTACATTTGCCCAAAAAAATTGGAACACAACAGCAAGTTTACACATGGAAAAAAAAAACCCATTGGAGATCTAAGTTGGTGACTAACTACATCCAATACAGTCTCAGAAAAAACTTTACCAAAGACATTTTCAGTCCCATAAGTAATCAAGAAGGAATTTGTTCACCTTGAGGCCACTCAGAAAGAAGTTTTTGTTTAAGTGTAGCAGCGGTGATGGAAGAAAAGTATGTCCCGTGACCTATATCTGTCCCATCAAATATTCTGAATTTCAGTTGAAGGCTCTCACTTCCTTCAGTTGTAGTAGCCATCCTCTACTATACTTGTGGAAGTCCGGCTCGGAGCAAGAAATCTACGAGTAACAGAATTCAAGTTAGAAAATCTCGCCTTGCAAATAGGTGAAACATCCATCCATTCCATGCCTTACAAACAATGATAAAGACAAGTTGCATAAGTATCCAATAAAACTAATCTTGAAACAAATAAAATACCAGATTCAACACACCTTCCTCAATCTAGATAAATCTTCAAGAAAACACAATAGAAACTGTACATTCGAATCACCATCCAGTTGACTGAGTAACCACTTCATATGATCCAAAACCTTCAATTATCGCAGGAAACCTCAAAAGAAGTCCCTGCATCTAACACACGTCAATACGCTGCATTCAAAGATTTTCCATCACAACATTCATTGAAACAAGTAATCCGATCAACTATACTGAACTGAAAACTAAATTTTAGTACTCCTTTCTGAACAATAATAACAAGAAAATGAGCATTCACATGAAAACAATTTCATAAATGAGAAAATATCGCCAGATTGTATATCTAGACAACAAAACCTACTTACATATTCTTCTATCATCACATCTAGGAAAATATTACGCAGCATTGAAGTCAGATGTCCAAAATAAAATTTCTAAACATTCTGTAGTCACCACGTAGTACAAAATCCTTTTGGACTTCTACAGAAGCTATGACACCAAAAAATAAAAAATACTAAAAAATAAGTCAGAGATCTAGAATAACAAAAGCTGATAAACAAAAACACAATAAAATAAGTGGAATAAGGGAACCCAGTTCCTCCACTACTTTCTCCTCTTTTCCACCGCTTAAATGATACGAACCAGTAAAACAACAAACACCTAAAAAAAAACTAAAAGAGAAAGGGGGCATGAAAAGAAACCTGATCAAGACGCCATATATACGAATACCAATCAGGGGCGGAGACAAAATTTCGCGCGGCCGAGAGAGCTGCTCCGCCTCCGCCGGTAAAAATAAATAAAAGAATAAGATGTGAATAGTCGTCGAGAATGTGAGCTCCGTAGAGAGAGACGATTCGGTGGCGTTTTCACGCTTTTCTTTCTCTTGTAGCAGTAGTAGTATCTTTTAGGAGTGAGGGAGTCAAAATTTTCTTTTATTCCCTTTCTAAGAAAAATACGATGCGCTCTTGCTCCAAACAAACAAAAAAAAAATACGATGCACTGAAAAAATTAAATTTTTTCTAAATAAAATTAAACGGCACACACATTTCATAATTATTACTTTCTCAATTCACGAAAAGTGGAATTACTTACATGGTTATTGATTTTCAGTAAGTGATAATAACTCTCAGTTTTCTCTAAAAAATTATATTAATTAATCATTGATATTTTTTTGGGTTTGAGTTGAGAAATAAGAAATTGAGAGAAAAAAGAAATCCAAATGATTTTAAGCAAGAAAGAATACAAAACAACTTCATTTATCGCTTAAAAATCAACTACGTTTGTCCTAAAATTATAAAATATTCACAAAAATAATTCAAAGTAGCAACCATGAAATATTGGTCCAAACATGTATGCTAAGTTCAAAATCAAATTATCAAAATGATAAGATTATAAAGTTTTGACAATGATATATGTGCAATGTACGTATGGTATTTTAGAGATGAGTTCGATTTGATATACGGAAATAAAATATGATGATTCCAAAAAAGAAACAGTATGGGAAAAGTAAAGGGAATTTCATGCCTTTCCTTATCTAAAATATAGTGGCTGAATCCATGGATTCTTATACTACACAAAGTGGAGCATTTTTCTTTTGTTACAACTTTATGCAAATGGAGAAATGGACAAGGCATTTTATAAAGTGAAAAGCATCCCTTGTGTCCCTTTCTTTCCTGCAAATATATTCATGTTTCAAATTCTCTCTCCGATCTCTCTCAAAAACATACACACAATTTTGAATTATTTGTATATATTTTTAAATATATGATACGTATCATGTTATAAAATGAACATATGTTACAAAAAAAAAAATGCATCATCAAATCAACTAGAACACATAGTACAAAGAAATTTTGCATCACGTGTAATCAAACCATCTAGTACAAATAGTACTAAATTATATTCAGATAAATTGAAAAAACTCCTCACACCCTGATGGAAATGAATCAAAGACCTCTCACAAAGAAAATGAGAGACTATGGTACCTCAACTTTATCATTTGAGTTAAACTTCATCAACATTTAAGCATGAATTTTTGTGTATAACATAAGAACACATATAATATCGCACACACTAAGTGTGCATGCAGTATGAGATAAAGTGTGATATGTTTGATTGAAATATCTTTTATGACTGTATCAATATTATGTTTAGTTATATGTATTAAATTATCTGCTACAAAAATAAATTATGGTATGCGAATCAAATTTTGGCAATTAATTAATGGGTAAATATCATGAAAACCCCTGAAGTATACCCGCTTTATCAAAAATACCCTGAAACTTTCAAAATGTTATCTAAACCCTCAAACTATCAGATTTTTATCAAATATATCTCGCATCTATATTCTGGTCACCAAATACGTGATGTGGCTCGCCGGATGCCACAATGTAATTTATATTCTATTTTTTTTAAATGCAATGGCAAAAACGACGCCGTTTATATAAATTACATTGTGGCATCCGGCGAGCCACATCACGTTTCTGCTAACCGAAAAATAGATACGTGATATATTTGATAAAAACCTGATAGTTTGAGGGTTTAGAAAACATTTCGAAAGTTTCAGGGTATTTTTGATAAAGTGGGTATAGTTCAGGGGTTTTCATGATATTTACCCTTAATTAATTTATGGTAGGAGAGTGAAATTATGATAGTTTAATCAATTAATAAATATTATAATACTTTTTATTACATATATATCCCACTTAGGAGGTGATTTACAAAACCCAAAAGATTTGGATAATATATAATGGGTCATCAATGGTTTATGAAGAACCTCAGTTTTGAAGCAGATATAATATTCGAGTGTTATAGGTGTATATTTTATCATCCCTGACAAACGAGTCCTAATATTATACAAAGTGAAATTATTATGCCATACATATATGCTGCACATTGTTTGGAATTTATCTCCATAGTATGTTGCACATTATTTGGAATAACCTACGTATAGGTTATCATGAATCATTCGAACACCAAACAGATAAATAGAGGAGTTCCTCAAAATTAAAGAAATATAAATAGGGAAGATATTTATGTACATTGTCAATCATTTAAAAAAAATTATATTCTATTATCAATTAATAATTAAAATACCAAGAAAACTTACAAAACGCAATTTCACATCTTTAAATTAGATAAAACGAAATAATATTGTTGTTTCACAATTGAGTGGCCAAAAGGCCAGTAATAAAATAACCGTTGAAGCGAAGAGCTAGTTATATATGAGTAGGCAAAAAGAAGAGGTTAATCAACATTAATCTTGATTTAATTAATATGCAAAAAGCAAAGAGAACAACAATTAATATTCCTTGAAACTAAAATAATAGCGATCATAGCTAATGAACTAAATGGAAAGCTATAGCTAGCTAGGCCTAATCACACCATTAAATGGAGTATATATTATGACTACATTAAGTCATATATCCAGCTAGCAAGGCGCGCACCAACTCTTATTCTTAAATCTTACCACAACTAGCTATACAAATACATAGAGATCGAGAAACCCTAATATAATTTAATTAAGTGGGAAATAATTAATTATAAATTAATCATGGGATGATAAGTTGGTTTGCTGGTAAGGCCTGAGGAGCTGGACGAGGGAGCCGCTGAGGTGGAGCGACATGACCTCGTTGGTGGAGCCGACGAGCTTGCCGCCGATGTAGACGGCGGGCACGGGCCCGCTGCAGCCCATCCTCATGAGCGCCTTCTCGATGTCCTTCCCCTCCGGGTCGTGGTCGATCTCGTGCACCAGTGGCTGCACCCCGAGATCCCGGAACAGGATCTGCACCGCGTAGCACAAGCAGCACGTGCTCTTGCTGAAGATCACCACCCCATTCTCCGACGCCACTTTCCCTATCTTCTCCATTTTTCTTCTTTCTTGATGTCTTTTTAAGTTTTCTTCCTGCGAAATTGTGGGGAGGAGTAGGTTACAAACCTTGCCTCAAATGGACTGGTGTTACGCCTCTATTTATAAATGAAGACCAGCAGCAGCAGCAGCAGCTAAGATTCCAAACTAGAACATTCAAAAGTTGGTTGGCTTTACAACACTAGCTAGTTTGACGCTTCGATTCTGGATTCTCTCTAATGTGTTTCGTCTTCTATATATTCTAACGATATTAATACATATAATTAATTAATTCGAACTTTGTCATCTTGTTTATGCTACAGCTCGATTGAGGATATAATTAGTTTTGTTCTTTTTTCTTGTTTAATTATAACAAATTTAATATATACTTACGATTTAATACACGTGACATGCATTGATCATAATAAGATATGAAATTAATATTGTTCTAGGGGATTCCCGCTTTGGATGCCAAATTTAAATCCGTGGATCATAAAGTCACTTTTTCAAGAAAAGATACGTACTCAAATATTTTTGTTCACTCAAGTTGAACATGTAGTACATCACAATATTCAGATCTTTATATATCTTTCCTCTCACACTTTTGAATAAATTCTTTGGAAATATATAAACTGTCTGATGATATGCAGAATTGCAGATTAATTATTAGCAAAAAAATAAATACAAATCCTCGATGACAAAGAATATAATCTCAAGATTTTTTTAGGATGGGTACCCTTGAAAACACGTTGAGCCTCTACTGACCGTTGAAGGTGCACGTTTTCTTCTCTATATTAAGATTTATTTTTATTTTTTGGAGAGATGGAAGCTTGAAAATCCCATGTCTGTTGAACAAGGGGTGGTCGATTTTCATCAAGATTCTTGCAATCATCCTTTGTGGGGAAAAATAAATAAATTTATATTCTATGTTGAAAGAAAGATCGGGAATATATGGAAGGCTTTCGGTGGTGAATCTTGGAGTTGCGACCACCAACTTGTGTAGTTCGTACACACTATTCGTATTTGTATTGTACTTGTAAATAAGTATTTATATACTATGCTCCAATGGGTGCATACGTGTGTAATATTATGTTGCGGGAATGACCACAATAAAATATTTTAATAATGACATAAGTGACATGAAAAATGCCACTAAATAAATAAGTATATAGTACGTAAAGTGATTTGTTATTGAATAATATTTCACCACTTGAAGTGATTTGTTATTGAAAAATATATAGTACGTATAATATGTGAAGTCATGATTTGTTATTGTCTCCTTTTGTGTCTCACTTTCAATTCTCTATATTTTTTATATATTTTTTTCTTCAATTTTTGTATACTTTAATTTAATTTTATGATTATTAATTCAAATTTATTTCATTTAATTAGGAAGTATAATTTTTTTATCATTTAGTTTTAGTTTGAGTTCACTATTAGGTTGATAAATTCAAAGTTATGGAGGGTATATGATTTTTTGAAAATTTCAATTTTTGTAAATAAAAATTAAGTATAATTAATACATAATATTTTCATTAAAAAATATCATTAAAATAATAAATATATAATTATAATGGGACACAATAACACACAAAATTGAAAGACACTAGATCCCATCTAATGTTTCATAAGGATATTTTTGGTAGGGCTGGCAAATCGTGCGGGTCGGATCGTTATGGGGTCGACCTAATATCGACTCGACCTGATAAGGCCAAACTCGAACACGACCTGTTAAGGGAATGCCCGAACTCGACACGATTTACCTAAACTCGAACCCGACACGAACCCGATAACAACACGATTTAAAGCGTGTTGACACGACAGGATAGCGACATGATCTGATTACAATCTAATAACAACACGAATTTGGAGCTGATCTGATTTGCTCAAGTTCATTCACATCAATAATGATAATAATAATAATAATAATAAATATTTAATAAAGGCTAAACTAAAGTGTAGAAAGAAATCATGAATAAAAAATTAAAAATAAATATTTAATAAAACTTTAATTCTATCGGATTACCCGAACCCGACACGAAATTATCAGGTCCTTATCAGATCGACCCGATAAGGATCCGAACCTTATCGTGCATGTCACTAACCCATTGATTTCGTGCGATTTCGTATCGTGCTTTCGTATCGTGTCGAAAATTGTTAGCTATGAAGCCTATAAGTATTAATTGTGCATATAAATGGTAATGTTACGCCAGTCATCATCCAACTAAATACTGTGCATGCGCGCAGATGCTGCTGATTCAACTACAATTTGAAATAGGTAAGGTTTATTCCCTAGCTTTGTTGGAAATTGTAATTTTAGTTGTAATTCATTAGTAATATAAAATTAAATAAATTAACGAAAACTTTACAGCACCTTATGAAGATCAATCTGACACTGATAGCACCTTCAAACATATATAGTCCCCATTATTTTGTGTATACATAATGATTTCGGTCAAATTAAGCAAATTAACGATTCTTGAATTGAATTTGACGTTACATGTTGGTATGGTATCACGAATCTAGTATCGACTACACATCGCAGCTAGAAAATGTATGTTGAGCTGGGGAAGGTGGCAACTGCTACATTTTGTGGGTATTAATGTATATTGAGTATTTAATTAAAGGGAAAATGTGCAGATTGGCCCCCGAAGTAATAGCCCCTATAGCGTATAACTCCTCTTACTCACTGTGTGTGCAACTAAACCCCTGAACTCTTAGAAAATTGTGCAAATTCCCCCCTCCGACCTAACGCCATTAAGTGTCCGTTAATGTTTGGGTTTAATTGCACCCTCTACTTCAGAGGTGGATCTACACCTTTTTTTTTTTTTTAATTTCAGCAATCCACCTCCGGCATCTACTTAATCGCCCCCCGGGGCCCGTACTCATCGGCTCCAACTTACACTTTGTCAGCTCGCACGCGCTCAATCTCTTGATCGTCGACTGCCTACCGCCGACATGCAGCAGCATTACCAACTCCAGATGTGGACCTGGATCGAATCCTATTTGGTCCAAATCCATATCTGTATTTTTTTACTTAGGTTAGGATCTGGTCCAAATCCATTAGGTCCAAAAGAACGAGATTCATGTCCAGATCCATTAGATTCACAGGGTCTCCAGTCCTGACCCGGATCCATTCTTTTTTCTCTTTTAAAATAAATTTACAAATATTAAATTAACCAAAAATAAAATCATAATTATTATCTAGAGTTTTAATAATTATTCAAAAATAAATAAATAAAATTTAAATATATATTATATAGATAAATATATACACAATTAATATCATAAGATAAGCCTAAAAGGTTAAAGTGTTGGAGGAGATGTTGTTGTGCGGGGCGATGAAGAAGCTGGTGGCGTTGCTGCATGTAAGCGGTGGGCAGCCGACAACCAAGAGATTGGGCGCGTGCGAGCTAACAAGGTGCAAGTCAGAATCGATGAGTACGGGGACGGTTAAGTTGATGCCGGAGGTGGGTTGCTGAAATTATAAAAATAAAAAATAAAAAAAACTGAGGTGCAGATCCGCCCCTGAAGTAGAGGGTGCAATTAAACCCAAACGTTAACGGACACTTAACGGCGTTTGGTCAGAGGGAGGAATTTGCACACTTTTCTCGGAGTTCAGGGGTTTAATTGCACACACAGTGAGTAAGATGGGTTATACGCTATAGGGACTATTACTTCGGGGGCCAATCTGTATCTTTTCCCTTAATTAAATTAAATTACTCCATCCCTCTATGAAATATTGTCATAAGGGAAGGAGACATGGATTTTAAGAAAAATTGTGTAGTTTATTTATTGAATGGATAAAGGGGCTCACAAATAAAGAAAAGTGAAAAAAGTTAATAAAATTAGCGAGTGGAGAATGTGACTCATGTGTTAGTAAATGTCAATGGAGAAAAGAACCCACAAATTATTATTGAAAATAGATTAACTATGACAACTTTTTATGAACAACAAAAACGGCAAATTATGATAACATTTTGTGGACGGATGAAGTATATAATAGTAGTATTTGATCTCGTATTATACGCGTATCACATGGATTCGTGTTTTCCAAGTTGCGATATTTTTTCAAAGTAAACTTTTTGCGTTGCCAATTCAACATACAAGTTCCTCAAGTCTTGGATGTGGAGGAATTTTGTGGGGACAAACACACTCTAGCTTTGCACATGGCTAGCTAGGGTACCATTGCTGCAGAATATAATTTTCTCTATATTATTCCTTTTTTATTCCACAAAATAAATTATAATTGCAAACTAGTAATATTTTTGTATGACTGGCTGTATGATTAATGATGAAGTAGGAGTATCGATCGAATTGAAATGATTTCGAAACAAGTTGGCCTCTTGCTATCTGATTGAAATGAGATGTCAACGAAAGTATAAACCGAATAGACTGATTATGATTATTAACGTTGATATACACGAATATTTTTGTCTAAATTTGATGTTGAAATTGGGGAATTTTGCTTCGTCTTTGCAGTGATAAGAGGAGACAGGTGGTAAGTTAAAGCAGTCGTTTGTGACATGGAATATGTGTGATTTTTTCACCCTATTAGATGTAGTAAAAAATAATAAAATCAAACTTATAATTACTAGTTAAAATTTAACTTGCCGACTTCAACACATATTGGGATGAATTACTGTACATTTTTCAATGACTAAATTATGTATTACTATGTTTTATGTTCTTTTATGTAAGTAAAATCCATTTTTAGAAATTGCACGAGAGGTCCAATCCGAAATGAGATACAAAGCTCACATACATACATACATACATATAAGAAAAACAGAATCATAATATTATCAAAACAATACCAAAATTTTGCTTTAATAATCTTCACCAAATCCTCATCACTTGCCAATATATTCTTGAACACCTTCCGATTTCTATGGCTTCCAAATATGTCAAGCAACACAAATTCGAAAAGCTTTTCAAATCACATAAGTACTTTTTTTTTTCTTTTTCTTTTTTCTATTTCTTGCAAGCCTCGTATCAGTCGTATGTTGTTCAAATTGATAAATTGGGGAATCATGACCAACGTAAGTTCAAACCAACTGTAACATCTAACAAAAATTCTGTGCAAATGTGCATGAAAGAAAATAAATGTTCAACAATTCACATTCAATCTAACAAAATGAGCACAAATTACGACGAGTTGAGAATCCTATCCAAAAGAAATTTCCAACAAAAAGTTGTGGCTTTATTTGGGGCATTTTTATACCAAATTTTCTTCAAAGTACCATTGCTCAAGCACCATTGGTTAATTTGCATTCTTTTCAATCTTCTTATAAGCCGAGTTTGAGTAAAATTCGTTGCTATTTGCCAACCTTGACTCTCTACTGCGGATGCTCTCAGAAAATATATATATATATATATATATATATATATATATATATATATATATATAGGGAGCAGTTATTCAATAAACCATCCTTATTTTAAGAATTACGAACTAGCAAAAATGCATGAATTTTATGTATAACACGCATGAATAAACTGTATAAAGGCATGAATTGCGAAAAATAATTTTTTGCTACCTTTGGGATTCGAACTCAGGACCATGAATTTATCCAACAAGGTGATGAATCAACCGTAGATCTTGATGATCTAAGGGCTGAAAATAGATCCTAGCTAATTTATATTTTAAGAAGTGTTCTTATTTTAGCCTTCCCCTATATATATATATATATATATTTTTTTTCTTCCACACAAATAACCAAGATATAGACAGAACATATTTACATACCTCTCCCCACCAAAAAATATCTTCTTTTTATTTTCCAATTTTCAAGTTCTCAAGCATTACTCACATACCCTTCTTGCACTTATACTTTGAGCTAAACACTATGAACCGAAATGACTCTTTCCACCCTTATTCTCCATCCCCATTTTTCGAAAAGTGCCTTGTATACTAAACCTATCAACTCTTCTAACACTTAAAGCTTCGTCTTCTTTTGATTAAAAGATTTTATTCCAAGCCTTCCACGCAATCTTTTTATTCCACCTTCTTACCCTAGAGAAAGTCTCTTTAAAGTGTGGTAATTTTCAAAATAACACAAATTGTGATAATTCATTAGTTTTGATACTTGTATATAATGTGTGTGTTTTTCACCACACGTGTTAATGTTGGTAAAGGAAGTAAAAAGTAAAACAAGTGGTTTATAATATACTTCATCAGTCTCTGAAAAATATGCACGAGTTTTAAGAAATATTAAATGATTGTATTGTGAATAGAGAATTAGTCTTATTTTATATAGTGTTATGTTACCTTTAACAAAAATAACGATGGATCATATATAATGATTTTTTTTTGAATAAGTATGAAAAGTAGAAATAAAAATAAAAAGATTTGTGGTGGGATAGTATTCAAAAATGAAAAGTGCATGTTTTTTAGAGACGATCAAAATTGATAAAATGTGTATATTTTTCGGAGACAGAACGAGTATATAATTTAGGGTGAGATTTTTATGTAGCACTTTGAATAAAATAAATAAGTTAAGTATCACACCCCATAAAAATATAAGTTTAGTAGCACATTCTTGTAAATGTACAAATATATCCCTAATGGTCCCCACATATATATATATGACTTCTCTCTCAATATCTAATAAATAAAATTTAAAAAAAACGTCCACATCCCATCCCCACAAAATCTGCCAAACAGCACTTCCAATGAAAAAGTGGGTCAAATTTAGAATCTTCTATCAAAATCAGTTTTGTCCTATATTGTCTCTCTCTCTCTCTCTTTGTACACGAAATCAAAATTTTGACAAACCCTAGAGCCGTGTACTCCAAAATCTGCGAACTCTCTGAATTTCCAAGGGAACAATACCGTGTCTCTCTTGTACAAGCTCAAATCGTGTGAGGTAAACGATAATATTCTATCTTCAAACAAATCGTGTGTGGTTTGAAACCGTGTCTCTCTACAAACAAATCGTGTGTGGTTTGAAACCCCACACAAATCGTAGCCGTGTACTCCATAATAGAGCAAAAACAACTTGGTGAATTATTCTATCTTCTCAATTAACAATGAGTGAAACTGAATCCGACTACTCCAGAGAGGAAGAACAGCCTGTAGAACGAGGCCATCGCCCGAGTACATCGAGGAGGGAAAAATACCCGACGCCGAATCCGGTAAGTAACCGTGAACTATATATATTTGTTAAAATTTGAATTTATGTGTTTTGTATTGTTAAATTGTGCACAATAGTTGATTATTAGGTGTTTATGTATGGCATAATGTTGGTAATTTGCGAAATTTTGAATCTGGAAAGTAATTTGAACAACCGTGTACAACCGTGTATGGTTCTTCAGTACACGGTTGTACACGATTAGGTATTTATGTTACACGATTAGTATTAAATGATTTAATATGCCCTAATTATGTATTTTCAACGTATAGATGTATTTTTCGTGCTAGATTTAACCGTGTACAACCGTACACGGTTGTACACGGTTGTACACGGTTGGTCTATAGTCTGAAACGGTTGTACACGGTTGGTCTATAATCGTACACGGTTGTACACGGTTGGTCTAGAATCTGTACACGGTTGATATTTTTTGATACTGATCATCATTTTGAATTAATTGCAGCCTCCGAGGCATGCTTGGTTACGTCCGTGCATGCAAGGTTATGCCGGACGAATCAATCACTATGTAAAGGACACGACACTGAAGGAAGTGGAGACCTGTCTGACGCACTACCAGCGTTTAGAACAATTTAAGAAAGGTCCGTTTGGGCATTTACTTCAGTTGAAGAGGCAGGATAGTGCGAATGCCGCACTGCACCATCTTCTTGCACGGGAGTTGTATGACAAAGCATTCGGTCCGTGGGAGAAGTGGTTCCACGTTGGTGGACACGACATTCGATTCGGCGCAGTGGAGTATTGTCTGGTGACGGGGTTGTGTTTCGGGCCATCCCCGCAGCGTTTTGATCCTAATGTGGATCACCGTGTTGGGAAGCAGAGTCTATGGCACGGAGTTTTGAAAGGCAAGAAGGTGGAAGTGAAGGATCTGCGGAAGCGGTTCGTTAACCGCAGTCTGGGCAACAGTGCCCAGGATTATTTGAAGGCGGCCAATATTCTCGTGGCGTATGATCTCCTCTTCTGTCGGGATTATAAATACGTGCACGATTGGGTGTGGGCACTGGTAGAGGAAGATCAGAAATGGTCCGACTTCCCGTGGGGCTCTTACTCATTCCAGATTTTTTGTCATGGGATGAGTGTGTTGAAGAAGCATCCCAACGAGATTACCGGTAATAGGAAGACGTACCACTTCTATGGGCCCATATGGGCATTACAGATTTGGTCGTACGAGGCCATTCCGAGGTTGGGCCGCGCGTGTGGGATGCGTGACACGAGGTTGCAGATGCCACGATTGGTGAACTGGACGACTTGAAAGTCGGCTTCTGACTTCACCCACTTTTTTGATGCTCATGAGGTAATTATTGTTGCTTTTTACAGTTTCAATCCTTTTATTATGTTATGATTAACGAATAATGAGAAATGATCGATTCATCTTTGTGCAGGCCGAGTGTCACCGGACACTCGAACCGGTCGAGGAGGAGAATGATTCATGGTATTTGCAGACCCTGAGGCATCCAGAGCCTTTTTCTGTACGATACCATCCTGGAGGGAAATATGCCGGCTTGACAGAGCCAGTTGTACCGGAGCCGCCTCCTCCTGTTAGGCCTCCCCCTGTCCCGAGGAGTAGCTCACGAGCAGAGAGGGCTCGTGAGAAGCAGCCTGTCCATGTTGAGCGGCATAGACAGACGTATGTTGATCCGACTGGTAGCCCATCGAAGCGGCCCAGGCCGCAGGAGTTCGATGATTCAGTGCCTCGAGCAGATCCAGATGCTGATTATTGGAGGCGACGTGATGAGGACTTGATTGCCCGTGTCACTGAGAGCGTGACACGGGAGCAGATCGGACCGTGATCCCTGAGGTGCGGCGGGCGATTGTAGACGACGACTCCGAGCATGGACTGGTTGCCAAAATTACACGGAAGGTCGTGGCCGCTGTGAAGGATATATTCGGTGGGCGATCTTCTTCGAGGAAGCATAGATCATCATCCAGCCATGCCAGTCGTCATAGACACGGGAGTGAGGAGTTGGACCAGTCGAGACCCAGTCACAGACGGTCTACATCTCACATTCCTAGTCCTGGGCATCGGGGTCATGAGGATCCGCCTCATGTGAGCCATAGGCACTCAGTTGGAGACCTGGATCGGCAGCATCGGGGTCACAGTCGATCACGGCATGGAGATGATCCACCCCATGCGAGTCAGCGGCGATCTGCCTCACGTCACAGTGAGAGGGAGGCATCTATGAGGCGATCAGCCTCACATCATGCTGAGAGGCAGACATCTTTGAGGCGATCTGCCTCACGTCACAGTGAGAGGTCAGCTCGTCAGCGGAGTCCAGTGACGCCTATGCATGGAGAGGGAGATGACGATGTCCAGTTCAGCTGGACTACTGACGAGGAAGAGGCCCAGGATGTAGGGCGGCCACGACGCCCGATTAAGCCGTCTGCTCTTCTATAGAGTCCGTATGTGACCGATGGCCCACTTGACACTCCTACGGCAAAGAAGGTTGCTTTCCGCAGATTTAGAGAGATGGGCGACGATGCATGTGTTGCTGTAGTGGAGACTGGATATATGATGACCCAGGGCTTTTTTGGGCGTATTTTAGATCGTCGGGCTGAGTTCGATGCTGAGGTATAATATATTCGTAATATTGTATTGTTTAATATGCGTTGTGTTACTAACGAAGTCATATTATTTTGGATGCAGATTATAGACCTCTGGATTTTGAAGCAAAATCGAAGGATCAGAGTCAACCAGGAATATATAGTGCATCGGGCTCGGACTCAACTCCAGCCGGGTATTAGTCGAGTTAGAACTCCAGTGGCTGCAACCGATTTATATGTAAGTTTAATGTGACTTTGATTTATTTTGAGGCTTCCAATATATTGTTACATTCATCATCTCAATTATTCCTGTTCAGGATACCCTATACAGAGAGTATGGTAAGCTGCATCCAGAGGATCCCCAGGGGAATCAGCGGCCACAGCGAGATGCATACACACATTGGAATGTGCCCTACAATCTCATCACAATGTTCCAGGGCACTGATGCAGATCATACGTGGCATTGGTTGGAGGCTAATGAGGTAAGCTTAGTAATTCTTAAGGGCAATGCGACATTACTATCAATGGGGTTTAGTTTCTAAGTTTTTATCGAATCATCACTATCAATGCAGATTCTTACTATTTGCAATGTCAACGCGAGTCATTGGTGCACTGTGGTCATTTCTATCGAACGATGGGAGGTTCGAGTGTATGATTCTCTATCACATGTTGAAGGGATCACACAACGTCGACAAGCTTCAATGAGGTGCATAACTCGTTTGATGCCTAGATTGTTGCACACTGTGGGGTATTGGGATAACAATCCCAACAGGTTTGTCCATGCTGCTGATGCAGAGATGGCGTTTGTGATGATGCCCCACAACCAGCAATTTATGCAACAGGACAGCATTAGTTGTGGTGTGTATGCATGTGCTTACTTAGATCGTCTGATATGTGGAAAACCGAAACGGGAACGGATGAGAACCAATAGGGATGTAGAAAAATATCGCTACATGGTAGCAGTTAGGATATGGGAATTGTGTACCCCAATTCCCGCTGCTTTGATTTGATTATCATTTTGTCATTGATTTGATTATCATTTTGTAATTGTCATTGATTTGATCATTTTGTTGGTGTTTTTGGGGTGAATAAGGGCTCCCTGGGCTCTGTACACGGTTAGGCCCTAACCGTGTACCGTGGCTCGAAACCGTGCACGGAAGAACTCGGAACCGTGTACCGCACACGGACAGACCCTAACCGTGTAACCGTACACGGTTGCGAGTTCTTCCGTGCACGGTTGCGTGCACGGTTTCGTGAAACTGTACACGGTTAGGGTCTAACCGTGTACAGAGCTCATTCAGCCCTTGTTCACCCCCAAAACCCCTGTTTTTCGAATTTTAAAGCAAGTTCAACAAATACCAACAACAAAATCAGACCCCAAACAACAAGTAAACATCCAACAACATTCCAACAATTATTTTGAAGATCAAAGATTCAAAATCACTCACGACCCAACATTTTGAGGACATGCATTCCTAGTGTGTGTTCCACTCCTACAAATGCCGCATTTCTTCTTTCGCCGCCTTCGTGCATCGGGTGGTTGCTCGACACCTTCCACCGGCACGTTCAAGTCCAATGGTCCCACTTGCGCTTTGCATCTCCGGGCATTGTGACCTCCACCCTTGCAACGTGAGCATACTTGAGGTCGAGAATTAGGAGTACCCGAATTAGGAGGACCCGAATTAGGAGGACCCTCAACTGCTGAACGAGCCCTACTCAACTTCGGTCGTCCCGCATGGACCGTGATATCCGGGGGTTTCACAACATAGGCTGATATCTCATCGGGCACATTCCAATACGTAGGATGTGGAACGGGAACAATACGCTCCATATATGTGGCCAACAGCACGGATTGTTTGAAATATCCTCCAACAAAATCCGTGACTTGCAGTCCTGCACGCCTAATAAAATGCAAAGATCAAAAGATAAATTTACAAAAAATTAATTCAATATGCAAAATTTGTAATAAATGAGGTACCTAATAGCGGCACAAGCATGACGACACGGAATGTCATCCAGGTCGAACTGAGCACAACTACAAGTCCGATTCTCGAGATCGACAATGTAGAATGCATGATCATCCTCAATACTAAACATGTGCGTCGTCGTCCCTCGAACGGCCAATTGTCGACCCGCTTCGACAGCCACATGAAACTTTCCCTCTACTACCTCAGTCAACTCATGTGACCTCGATGCAGCCGAGATGCGTCGCCTATCGAACCATTTCTCCATAATGGCTCGATAGGTCTCGATCAATGAAGCAACCGGGAGGCGTCGTGCCCACAACAGTCTACTGTTCATCGTCTCGGCAGCATTCGACGTCATGAAGCTCGTGCGTCGTACAAGGCACTTGGACCTGGCCCATCTCTCCACACCAATAGTGTCGAGGCGTGTGTGCGCGTTGACTTTCAGTACTTGAAGCGCAGAAAAATTCCTTTGAAAGTCGTCTGATCGATAGGAATATGCCGCTGCTTTGAAGACTGCAGCTACATGCTGCCCATAATGCGCGAGATTCTTCTGGATATGGTAATAGCACAACCCGTGAGGGACGTTCGGGTAGACACACTCCACAGCATTTCTGATGCTCTTGTGCTGATCAGACACAATCAAGAGATCATCCGGCTGACCAAAGCAAGTCCGCAGTCGGTGGAAGAACCAAGTCCAAGACCCGTCGTTCTCGATAGGACCAAGCCCAACTGCGAGAGGAAATATTGCTTCGTTCCCATCCTTTGTAACAACGACGAACAAAATGCCGCCGTTCCTTCCCTTCAGATGGGTCCCGTCTACGACGATGACCGGCCTCAAGTAACCCTTCTCAAAGGCAGCCACGCTCTGTCCAAGTGCAACAAACATATGATGAAACTTGCCATCGTCCTTCATCTCAAGGTCGTATAATGTGCCGGGATTACTCATTCTCAGCATATACAAATACGATGGGAGCATCTGATACGAGTTCCCAAAATCACCATACGTCATCTCAATCGCGATGTTTCTTGCACGGAGAGCGAAGCTGTAATTGATCTCAATACCGAATAAGCGCTGCATCTCTGAAATCATCTCCTTCGGCTTCAAAACGACCCCCTCGCCTACCAATTTCTGTGCAAAATATCTTCCAACAACCCTCGCCGGAATCTGTCTCGGGGCAGTGCAATTCAAATCCGTGTGGCAGGTATGATCCATCACCACCTTGATCACTCTCCAGATCGATGCACTCTGAACGGCTCGCAGCATGAACGGACAACCGTTGCCATGCTTGCAAACAAACCACAAACGGGTCGTACTGGAACGATGCACGGCGTACTCCACGTGATTCTCCATATGGTACAGGCCAACAGCGATTGCCAAATCATCCTTCGACCGGAATAGAGCCCCCACTGATAATATCCCGCTCTCCAATACGTTAGAATCCTCCCAACCTAATGCCGGCGCATCATCAAAATCGAGGACTGGAATCCCCCAGTCACGTGCCTCAAGCTGCTGAACTCCAACACGAGGCTCGACATCGGGCTGATCATCCGATGTGAAATTCTGAGGCCCTGTCTGTCTCCACGCTTCCTGTTCAGTCGACACTGAATCCAATATCTCTCTACGTCGTATCGCCTCTTCTTCCTCATCCGAAGACTCGGACTCGTCTTCCTCCTCCTGCGACGATGAATCGTCCCTACTATCATCATGTGTAGGGATACTTCTTCCAACGTCCGTCTCGATAGGAAACACAGTAGACCGATGTCCCTCATAATATACCCGCTCTTGAGTCTGAGGAACCGGAGCCGCAGATTGTTTGCCCTTCTCGATCACGTAAACAACGGGATATTTCTTATGCTCGGAAATCAGTCGGTTCAAATCCGAATCAGTCTTCAAAGCCACTTTTATTCTTCGCCCTTCGTCCGTGGTCGATGTGTAGAAAAGCATATAAGTGGATCGACCATCCTCGTTTAATTGATCGTGCACCTCTTACATCAACTTCGCATGACAAAGGTCTTCCTTAGACATGTACACGACAACCTCATCGCCTCCTTCATACTCGGTTAATTTCCACTGACCACTGTGCCGTATAACGATTGCTTGAAACGACATCTGCTTCAAAACGACAAAAATACAACATTTAAATACACAAACAGGAAACCGTGTACCCCAATACATCAACTGAATATACAAACATGCTAAAAATAACCTCAAAATCATATTCAACCCAACCGTGTACAGCAAATTCGACCACCGTGTACAACCGTGTACACAACCGTGTACACAGAAACCCTAACCGTGTACAGCAGAACACTAAGGGTTCAAAAATAAGGTAATTTGCGTACAGAGTGTTTTTTTTATGCCGTTTTTTAGTCCAAAACATGTAATAAGTCATATATATAACATAATTATTGAAATAAACAACAAAAAATCACTAAAACTCAAACCGTGTACAACCGTGTACTCTAGAACACCAACCGTGTACAGCCGAAAATTAAAAAAAAATATGTATTTCACATACCTTATGTAATACAAGCCTTTAGATGATTTTTTTTTGAATTTTTGAGCAACCGTGTATGAGTCGTGTATGTGTATTGAGAGGATTTTCTTCTTCTTTCTTGTTCAAATGTCTGATGAATGAACATTTGGTTGGTATCCTTCATTAACTACCCACAGCAGCCGTGTACGGAGCATTTAATTTCGTGAATTTAAGGTTGTTTCCTTAACAAGTGTTTGAGTTGGTGTAAATGCACCCAACAACCATAATATCACATAAAATCACGCCATAAACGTGAATAGAGAGAGAGAGAATCAGATTTTGCTTATTTTTAAATCACATTTTAACGTGATTTCGGTTATTTTTAAATCAAAGAGAGAGAATCAGATTTTGATCACATAAATTCACGCCATAATGCCATAAGATATGGTTTGCTTACTCAGTTTTAATTTTAACGTGAATAGAGAGAGAGAGAGAATCAGATTTTGATTTTATTTGGTTATTTTTAAATCAAAAATAAGTAATATGTCACTATCATTCACTTTATTGACTTGTACTTATGTACTTTAGGTCAAATGTGCTACAAAACTTATTTATTTATGGGGTGTGATACAAAACTTATTTATTTTATCAAAAATGCTACTACTATTACTATGTATTGTCACTATAATTTACTTGTATAATTTTTACATATTTATAATTCATTCTACATATTTTTAGAAGCAATACTTCACGTAAGTATATACGTAGCTAGCTAGTACTAAATCTGTAAATCATATAGACATACAATGTACGTTGATTAAATTAACGTAAGAAAATCAATTAATTTAGGCTCTCAAACTATAATTAAATTAAGAGATATTTGTCGTAAAATACATGAAATTTCAATAAATTCTAATTTTTTTCTATGATCTTTAAAATTTGAAGAAAAAAAAATACACTCCATTTCAATTTTTTCTGATTTTATCCACGAGTATGAAATACCTCCAAATAGAAGCCGATTTTAGGACTTTTGATTTAGATTTTTTGATACTTAAGCCTGAGAGATTTTCAATTCACAAATACCTCGGCTTTATTATATATACCATCTTTATTATCCCTCACGCTTATGTATTAAAAAATCGTCTAAGTCAAAATCCTAAAATCAGTTTCTATTTGGGTTATTTCATATTCGTGGGAAAAATCAGAAAAAATCGAAAGATAATGTATTTAAAAATAAATAAATAAAGATCACGAAAAAAATTAAATTTATTAAAAATTTGTGTACTTTACTACAAGTATATTAATTTAAGATACGTAATTATAGATTTCGTAGGTGTGGTTGCATTTAAATACACAATAAATACTTTTCTCTTGAGACGAAATACACAATAAATACTGATCTTGAAAATAAATGGGAAATACATTTGACCAATGTTGCTCATTTAAATAATATTACACGTGTCTTCTCTATATTATTGATAGATGGGTGCCAATATCAAAGTAGATTAATTTAGAGGATATTTTATGTCGACAGGAATTTTTTAATTTTTTTTAATTTTTTTATGTGGACGTGAAAATTGACTATAAAGCAACTTAAAATTGTTTTATTCGAAACGCAAGTCATGTGAGCTGGAATACCAAATCTTTAAAAATATACATAATTTCGTTTCAAAAAAATAAAATAAAATATACATAATTTAATTAGAAAATATACATAATTTAATTAGAAAGCTTTTGAGCCTATTTTCAAAAGGAAAAAAAAAAAAAAAACAGCTTTTGAGCTGATCATCAACCATTGTGTTTTGTTTGATGCACTTGTTGATGCTTAGTGCTCTTTTCTTGGCGGCGCGGAGAGTCCGAAAATATTTAAGGGGGATGGTTAGGTTGGAGCTCTTGAAGTTCTTCCCCTCTTTTTTACCGCGGTGTCTTTTTTTTGGCTTCTTTTGTTTTTCTTTTCACTGTTAGACGAGTACTATTTTTCCTGGTTATGAATTTTCTTATTTCTGTGCATTCAAGAGTTTTTTCTAGGTTCTTTTTTTTCTTTTTTTCCTCCTTAATAAAATCGTATATTAATAATATTTGTTACACACCCAAAAAATGAAAAAGATAAAAATAAAAAAAATCTCATGATAAGATACACCACACGTTACAAAATCTAACTTTCCGTGACATATTGATCTTTTTATTTTCTTCTTTTATTGTTTCAGTTTTTCTCAAGTATATGTGTCATGTATGATGTATGGTACAAATCAAAAGAGATTGATGCGAAAGGAATTTATCCGACGCCATATACTGATATTGTGCCGATGAAGGTGCACAATTAATCTCATTATAATTTTTATAATAATAATAATAATAATAAAATTAGATGGCGTGACCACATAGGGATTGTTGACCAAATAAATAGGTTTATTGAGCTAATACAATGCATGTCAAATGGTACATTTTTTTTTTTCCAATTATTACCCTAAAGAAGAAATAACACACTCACACCCTGATTCTCTATTCTTTAGGTAATTCAAATCTCCGACCTATTGATTGAAAGAAAAACGTCTTACCAACAGACTGTATTTCGTTGTCCAAATAGTATTGTAATCGTGTTGCATTTCCATTTAATTTGAGTTATTATTTTAATTATCGATTATTATTATATTTTCAAAATTGATCCAAATCATTTACTTCAAATTAAAGCCCCTATGTGAGTGTACTTTTTGTTGTTATACTACGCCACCTAAATTGAAATAAGTTCAAATTAGAAGGAAACTGGACTTTTTTTAAATTCATGCACCTTTCATTTTTCTTTCTTGAATTATGTTTTGTTTTTATTTGTATCGTACAATTATTTACATTAAGATTTGGTTCTTTATGGGAAGCTGTATTTAAGAGCCAAATTTTTATGCAAATAAAAATAGGACTGAATCCCTACACAAAAAATAAAATCAGAAAAACAAAAAAAGGACTAATAAAAAATACAAAGATACACACGTTGATACATTGTTATATTTTCAGAAGCCCAAATTATTTTGGGCCTTAGGTCGCTTATTAATTATAAAATTGGGCCTAAAAAATGCAATTTTTCTCTATTATACTCCAGTGCAAATTTGCAAAATGCTCTTGTAGTGATTCTTGTAATTACTTAATTACAAGTCGGATGGGGCCTTCACGATGTGATGTGAGTAAGCTGATTATATTAATGAGCAAGTTGCCCATCGTCTTCAAGAAGAGATTAGGTTTGTTGTAACTGCTAACTTCTAACATTACTTTATCCGATCAAGAAAAAAACAAAAACAAATAGACACAAGTAAATGCAAAGTGCTAGGAGACCGAAAGCAAAGGTAATTTCGGTCACAATCGTTTAACCCATGGATCAATTTAAGGTTAAATGGATTCACCTGTTTATCAGGTGTGTACACGTTAAACATTATATGCTCTTTTACTTTCTGTTAAATTAATTATTATTAAATTGTCATCACTTAGCTCACCTTCACATCAACAGACCACATCAATTGATCAAGTCTCCATCAACATCTCTCATCAGCTGACCATCTCAGTTGATCTGCATTAAACTGACTAATCTCCAAGCTGATTAAATAACTTAAAGATTTTCAAACAATGCGAGCAGTGCTTAATCACCACATTCCGCACAACATCAGTATATGTTCAACTTATAAGTTTTCAAGCTGTCGGTAGGTTAATTAATTGATATGACTCTAAATAATGGACAAAATCAGTTCACTCACAATGTGTTGATCTAGTCACCTAAGAGCTAACACTTCAATTAATTGATCAGTCCTATCAGCAAGTTAAAAGCAATCGAAAAAAATTAATAATTAGTATATTTACTCGTATGAGACCAACACTACACCTTCACTGCATTTTCAATTTAAAAATCGCTTAACATTCAATTCAAAAAATATATGTCGCCACATTGAAATCCAGCCTTGCTTTCTCCATTCACTCCCTCGCCTCGTGATCAGGTTTCTTCACGTAAGTATCTTCAAGTGTTGAAAGTATAAGCATTTTTGTTTAACCTCTCTTCTAACCAAATCGTGCATCAATTTTCTTGCTTTGTCGACTTTCTTTCTTTTACACAATCCATTAATAACCAATGTCATCAATAAACAGTAACAACTTTAACCATGGTTCAGACCGCCCAAAAATTCAGGTTGGGTCCATTTTGTGACGCGACTTTTAAATTTCTTTATTTAATACTGATAATTTATCAAAAAAAAGAAAAAAAAAAGAATGAGCCCTCTATTTACCATTATAAAATATGTAATGACCATTATATAAAAATACAATAAGTATATTATATTAATTACACGAAATAATTTTTCCTAACTTTTTTACTTGCAAAGTCATTTATAATATTATTTGTTTCAAAATTTTCTATAAAATCATTTTCAACACATAAAATTGTCAAACAATTAGCATTTGAATTTTTTATTTTTTTGGGCCATTAAAAAAATATTTTAATTAAGTGGATATAATTTTTTGGACCCAAATAATACCTAAAAATAAGCAAATATAATTTCTTTTGACTCAAATAACATATATAATTAAAAGAGTATAATATTTTGGGGCTCCTTAGAAATTAGAATCATGGACCCTGGGCGGTCACCTATGCCGAGGGCCGGCCCTGCAATTACATTATTACTACAACTTGGTAATTAGGATAAAATAAACTAAATATATATTATTGGTCAAGATTCCTGATTTGTTCCTCACAGAAATATATGATCAAGATTACAAACATCATTGATTTTGCCTTGTGTTTAATTTCTGGTTATCTTTTTGTTGCAGATGATGATCATCAAGAAAGAATCTTATTGTAAAGCTGCAGGAGTTAGCATAATTCTTGCAACACACTTGTCATCTTACATATCTAAATGCGCATCACACATCAGATGCTAACCTTTGTGATTGCATTTTGTCAAAATATATCAATCTCTATTGGCCCTTATCTACATTCCTCAACAACAAATCATTTTGAAAAACATATTAAGTTAGGCATGTTCATTTCATATATAGCAAAGTTATTTGATTCTTGATTTATTCTTTAATCATTTTTGGACATTTTCAATTGTGGGTTATACAATATACAATCTATGGGCCTCTAAGAGTTACAAGCCCATTTAAGCACAGATGGTAGTATATTTTTTAATTTTCTGTATTTTCAAGGTGTGATGGATTATATGATCTATTCTAATTAATAATAATAAAAAAATGAATTATTTGGAAATGAAAGATTGATTTATGGGGTTGTACGATTATTGAGCGGTCAGCAATGGAATTATAACCGCTGCTTTAATTTAGTGGTAAGAATTAGGTCGTTTGCTCTTTTACAAGTGAAACCTATATTTTTTTGTAATCTAAGTTTAGAGTTCATAATTTCTGCTACCCTTAAATTAATATTAAATTACAAGCCATGTCGCCTAGTTTATATTTGAAGCAGCAATTTCGTGATTGGAAGATTACAAGCTTGAATAGATTAATGTCTATTGAATTAAAATATCTTACAACGGTCATATTGTTATCTCTGAAAAACCTAAATACTGAGAGGGAAAAAAAGACATTGGCTATAGATAATTTATGATTATGTCTTGACTCGACGCTAGCACTCTCAAAGTAAGACTAACAATTTTATTTTATTTTTGAAATGAAATAAATTAAATATAGCAAAAGTTCACAAATAAAAAAAATCAAATATTACAAAGATATATACTTGCATGTCAAAAAGTACTGGGAATGAAAACAGCGACTGATTACAATTTTACATCTTATTCTATTATATCACAAATTGTTTATATAATGCATTGTTTCAAAATAATTAAATAACTACAATATTAAACTCATCATTGCGAATTTGCGAGGAAACTTTAACCGGTCAATAATCTTAAGAGAAGTCAGTACACGTCACGACTTTAAGAAAGTAAATTAGAGGTACAATTATCTTTCAAAGATTGTGGTCTTTAATCCTTCGCCTTACATAATGCGAGAGGTTAATTATTCTAATTTACTCTCTACTTATCCACCACTAAAATTCTCCACTAACCATTTATTAGAGGCCAAAAATGAAATTCCCCCACATGTCATCATAATAATTTCTTGTCACTCATCTACCTATATTTAGCATCCTCGAGAGGCAAAGAATCTTGATTTATTAGGATAACTAAGATTGTGTTAATTTTAAAAAAAAGTATTACTTCTTTTACTAAACAACCGACCAAAACTAATCTTATTATAAATCTATGTATTACAAATTCTGACTTGGTATAGATAAAATCACCGGCATTTGATGCTTAAATATGCCCACTTTTTCACCAAGAATCACATTAGATAAGGATGTATATTTATTTGGTAGCATTTCGCACATTTTTAAGTACACTAATTATTTGCCAAGAAGTGGAGAATATTTTTTTTCCCTTTCGATGAATAATTTTATGTCAAAACGACCACTAGGAAAGAAAAGGCTAGCTAGTTGCAAACGTGTTGTTAACCCTAGCATTAATTTTATTTATTAAATGATCAGATAAATATTTAACGCAACTTTTAAGTTAAACAATGTGATGAAGCAAGAAATTACAAAATCCCATTAAATATAAAATTATCTAAAGAAATCATTAACCTGGTGTTGTGAACAATAAAAAAGATGAAGAATAGTGTAACGTACAGCTCTTAAAACCCACAAATAATCCAAGGACTCTTTGCAGAAAACTTGTATTGAAGAGAATAATTTCAATGTATTCAATGCACGTAACCCTTACAATTTACAAATGTTGCTTATTTATAAATTATAATACTATCATGCGAGGGCAAAATATATAGCTTTTCTCAATTACCATTAAATTTAAGCTATATTGACTAATAACTAAAAATTTTGTTTGTTTCCACCTTAGGGCCATAAAGCTTGAGCATGTTGATCCTTATTCTTTTCTTTACCCTTTTCGTTGTTGGGAATCTTTTTTCTCAGGCGAGATTTCATATACTCCCTCCGTCCATGAAAGAACTTCCTAGGAGGGAGTGACACGGGTTTTAAGAAAAAATGTTGTTGAGTATATTAAGAGTGGATAAAAGGTAGTTAAGTGTATTGAGAGTAGTGAAAATGTGTTATAATTAATATTGAGAGTTGTGAAAAGTGAAAAGTGATAGAATTATAAGTGGTGTGGTATAGTCCAAAAATAGGTAGGAAGTTCTTTTGTGGACGTCTCAGAAAGGAAAGATAGGAAGTTCTTTCGTGGACGGGGGGAGTATTTGGCAACCGTCTCGCTCCTCAGCTCTACCAAGGCAGCATTCTAAGCAATTAAATAATAATAATAATAATAATAATAATAATAATAATAATAATAATAATAATAAATTTATGATTCCCCTTTCAAATAAGTCGTCGCTGGAGATTTCATGATTCACTTAACGCTGGTGAGTAATATTGATCCCATGATTTACTCCTCATCATGACGAAAATGAGACAAAAGAAATTGTAATTGAACTCATTATGCTACAGACTCTTTTTGTGGAGCCCATAAAATTTGAGCTTATATAATGTATATTTTGTAAATAGGAAACGCAATAATTAAATAGTGTGTGTAGGGACATAAATACATATCATTATAAATAAAATAAAATTTTAACGATGAAATTTTTGTTGTTATATCCCACTTTTTCCATCGCAAGTTTGGCTTTGGGACAGACTTCCGATAGATTGTGGGCCGACGTTGAAATCATGATCGTAAAAGAATGTTGTGACGGGTGCCACGTGTCATTGCTAGGCTTGAAATGGAGTCCACGATGGAGATATCATCGTAAAATCAGTCGGTAGTCGTCATCGCAAAATTCGTATTTGTGAAGTTTCTACAACGGCCACCTCCATTGCTAGCTAGCAATGATAAAAATTTGTCGCTATGTTTGCTGGCCGACGAGAAAGGTTGCAACGACCTTGGAATGTAAGTTGCGACAGAAACTCCGTTGCAAGATTTTTTAAATACTTCTTTAACTTTTTATATTAATTATTATATATTTCTAAATATTGCTACAAAATATACTACATTTTCTCGCAATTGAATCGAATATTAATTACATTTTCTTACAACATGTATATTTATTGCTAGCTAATTAAATTTTTTATATATTTTGCAACAGACGGTCGTTGTAAAATATTTAGCAACAACTGACCGTCGGAAAAGACGTCACAAAACCTCAGTCAACCGCAACCCACGCTCAGAGCAACCATTTTTTATAGCGACTATATTTCCTAATTAAATTAATATAGGGTAATTAAGATTCAAAAAAAAAATTCTTCTTAATATATTCATTTCGTTTTATTCTACAAACCCCACCACAAACTATCAAGAAATTCTTGATATTATGTCTTTTCGTTTTATTCTACAAACCCCACCACAATCTTCTCATCAAAAAAGTTCTATCAACTGTAATTTTGAAGGACAATTCAACCAATTATAATTTTCGAAAGGCTAAAACAAAAATTGGATATTCTTTTTTGCATGGAGGGGCCTTGAATATAAATAAATAAATAAAGGGAATCGCATTAAATAGGAAAAGATGGCCAACAAATGGATAATACTGCCACCTTGTTGATTCTTCAATCAAGCCCAAAGTTTTTTTCTTTTGCAGTATATATATTGTTTATGTTCAAACTTACGTGGCGGCGGATCAATCAATTTCGGTTGATACAATTTACTAATGATGAATGTAATTTCTCAGTTATTAAATTTTCTTAGAACTATATTACAAGCGTTTATCATAATAATAATAAGAAAAAGTAAAGTTTGCACTCGTACATGGATACGATGTATATATTGATAACATTAGTTTTTCAAGAGTAATGTAAGTATAGTGTTTGAGTAAGTGAAACCAATGTATATACAAGAAAATTTGATTTTGCTGATATGAAAGTGATTGCCTTCTTTTGCAAGTATAATAAGTTGGTCTATATGTATGCACGATAAAGATAGATATAGTCCGACGCGAGTGGATACAATGTACTCCCTCCGTCCCACGAAGCATGACACAGTTTTCTTTTTGGATCTGTCCCACGAAACATGACACGTTTCTAAAAATGGCAAAAAAGAATACCCTTTATTCACATTTCATTTTTTCACCTACCACACTTACACACAAAATACCAATTTCTTAATTCCCGTGTCGAAAAGAAGTGTGTCATGCTTCATGGAATGGAGGGAGTATATATTGACAACGTTAATTTTTCAAGCATAGTGTAATGTACGAGTAAGTGAAACTAATGTATATCTAAGAAAATTTGATTTTGTTGATGTGGAACTCATTGCCTTCTTTCGCAAGTATAAATTGGTCTATATGTATGATGAAGATAGGTATAGATCAACCAATCATAAATTATAAGAATCTATGAATTGTCTTTGCGAACAATTCATCTAGGCCACCTTTTTTTTTCCCTTGCCCTTTAAGTTAAAACATAGGGCCAAAATATATACCCTTTGATAGTGGCCTACCAATGTAGTATGTAGCTATAAATGTCTCAAGTTCAATTTCATGATTTTTCTAAACTCGATACTCACACAAAACACACTCTCCAAGTTCAATTTGATATAAATATCAAATTCGTATTTCATTTTTAGTTAATTTCATTAATATAATAACCATGACATGTTTCAATCTCTTATTTTATTTCACTAATACTTAGATGTCGCTAGTACAAAATAAAACAATAAATGGAAGACGGTGATGAAATAAAAGATGTGGCATGGTGGAGCCCACCAGCATGCACCCTCTACTCCTATTATATAAACTCTCACAACCGAGCAAGTTTTCTCCAAAGCACCAAGAAAACAATCAAGAAAATCTCCATCAAACCAACGTACATTACCACCTCACGTGCAAAAAAACTAGGTTTCCGCCGCAAAATGGAGGCGATCAATAGGCTGACGGCGGACAAACCGGTGGTGATATTCAGCAAGAGTACTTGTTGCATGTCTCACACCATCAAGACACTTATCTGCAGCTTTGGAGCCAACCCCACAGTTTACGAGCTCGATGAGCTGCCCAACGGGCAGCAGCTGGAGAGGGCACTCACGACGGCATCGGGGCGGAGGACGAGCTTCCCGGCCGTCTTCATCGACCAAGAACTCGTCGGCGGCGCTAACGAGGTCATGAGCCTCCATGTCAAGGGAGAACTCGTCCCACTGCTCAGGAAGGCTAGGGCTATCTGGGTATAGTAGCATTTTCATGATCACAAATCTTAGTGGGAGAGAGTAATCAGCTTTGATGACTGATTTTCCATGTAATCTTTTTTGTATCTCTTCCCCGGCCCTCATAATATAACTATATATGGTATTCCTACTTCCATGCCATATTAATATACATGTAAACGTGCCTTCCAAAAAAGAATATGTATATATATATACACATGCAAACGTGCAATAGTTTTTTTTTTTTGTTTTTTAAAACAAACAAACAAACAATCTAAGACAACCAATAGATTTTGACTCTTCAGATGGGCTTAATTTCTCTCCCAGAAAAAAGAATTATATATATATATATAGATTTTTATTATTTTTCCCACATTTCTTTTTGTCAGGACTAACAACAAAACCCCACTTGAAAACAACTCCAGCAAGAATCCAGAGCCACACAGAAAGATGAGGTGGTGAAACCTCTGCTCCTGGTCTGAATTCTGAATCCCAAATTCAAACTAGAAACAAACAGATTTTCTCCCTCCTCTCTCATGGCTGCACCAACAGCAGCTACCCCTGCTTCCTTCTCACTTTAAGCTAGTAACCACATCACCAAATCAAGAATTCCCCATTCAACACAAAGGGCAAGAGAACTCACCGGCCATGGACGCTGCTGCAGATTCCAGGCCCTGGCCGTGCAGGGCCCAACTCCAAGCAGCGATAAAGAGGCAGCAGGCGCCACCTGGAGTCGACACGAGAATCCACTGGGAGAGCGATGATGAAGGATGGATAGGGGGCAGTAGCTCCAGCTCAACAAAGGAGCAGGCCAAAGAGGAAGACAGGTCGCTTGGCGAGAAGTTCTCGGAGCTGCTCAACAGTTCATCTGATTCATATTACCAGTACAAACTACACATCAATCATCTCATTACTCAATCTTCTTACCTTTTGATAAGTAACACCGAATTGATGCTTCCAAGCTTTGGCCAATCAGGTTTCTGGGAGTACCTACGAACGCTGACATGGAAGAAATCAAGGCAGCCTACCGGAGACTGTCAAAGGAATATCATCCCGACACCACTGTACTTCCTCTGAGAACAGCATCAGAAAAGTTCATGAAATTAAGAGAGATTTACAATGTACTAAGCAACGAGGAGAAGCGCAAGTTCTATGACTGGACACTGGCTCAGGAGGCAGCAAGCCGAGAAGCAGAGAAGATGAGGATCAAACTGGACGACCCATACATGCGAGAAGTACAACAATATGAGTCGGTTCCAGACATGGTGGATCGGTTGGGGGGGAGGAACATGGAGCTCAATGACCAGGCAACACAAGCTCTAACTTTTGATATTTTGATCATTATATTCTCTATATGTTGTCTAATATATGTTGTCTATTTCAAAGAGCCCTATTAGTTGGACACCTTCAAAGAAATAGAACAATTTATTTATACTTCAAAAACAGATCATTGTACATGGAAATTGCATATATCTATACATATTCTACTTTCTTTGGAATGTCTCAAGAACAAATCATACCAAGTACCCAGTGATTCAGGATTAACAGAGAAATATAATCCAGCAATTCACATATACGACGAGAAATGGGAAAACTTCACCATGACAACTCTAACAAGTAAGCCCTAATAACACTATTCCATCATGAAATTATAAGAAATAGACTGCTTCAGATCCACTGGCACAAAGTCCTCAATTCTTGCATCCTTGATGCTATAAAGTTAAACACATGTTCAAAGAGAACACCACACAACACAATTCAGAACAAGAGGTACCTTTTCATTAACGTGATAACTGAGTTTCAAACAAACATTTTCCTATTTGTGGTCTGCAAGCAACAGACGCACAACAAGAAAGTAAAGTAATTTGACCTATAGTGAAAAAGAAACATCTGTGGTAGTGAAGTAAATGATAGACCAGCTTACAAATTACACCGATCATCTAGGGGTTTTGGAAAGTAAAAGTCTGGACATCTATGAAATCTTTCATGATAGGATTATTCCTTTCACAGTAAGAAGTCCTCCGCCAGTTCTCTACTGCTCTCTTTACAGTTGAATTGGCACTTTTTATCTCCTCATCAGTGAACTTGTGTTCTACTATTCCCAAAGGTCCGGGCTGCAGCACCTTAACGACAGTTTCCATGTCATGCTCCAGCTGCCTGTGAATAGAGGAAACAGAAAAGGCGTTACAACATCAGAAACATAGTTTATCAAGAGATTCGTATCGAAGGTTGTTTGGAGGACATGTTCGGTCCTAGTTCAACTAAACAAAAGAAAACATAAGGTAACCACTCCACAAAGACTAAAAGGGATGATAGAAAACGCATAAATTTCTGAGTCCAATAACGGTTTCTGAATTTCTGTATCATCCGAACTTCTAAGTTTTCAATTAAGAGGAGAGGGATTCAAAGTTCGGCATTCAACCAATGCTTGTAGACCTTCTAAATATTCTATTATGACAACAGGCAGTCAAAGTTCGGCATATTAGCCAGTGCTAGTGAGCTCAGAATCAGTGCAGTCTTCTGGAGGAAATAAGCAATTTTAACAAACAAGAAAACCTGGAATGTTTGCTCTCATCAAATACTAACCAATATGAATTCATCATCAGTCTTCTCTCATCAAAATCATTAAATATAAACTTTGCTCCACGAAAATTCAAGATTTTAAAGATAATGAAGAGAATGTCCAGAATTATTCAATAGCTTAAATTACAGTACTAAGTTTACCAAAAAAAAACAGTAAAGTCTCAAACATTTATCGATTCCTAACGGATGAAATTGAAATCCACCAGAATTCGGCAGTCATACACATGCAGTTTACAGCAGCAAGAGATCAAATGGTGGGGGGGAAAAAAAGAAGAAAAAGAAAAAGAAGAAGAAGAAGAGAAAGAAACAAACGATGAGTACCTGAAGAATCTGGAGAAGGGAAGCCTTGACAAATTAAGAGCCATGCTCCTATAAACTGCACGCCTCGAATCTGCACTGATTCAAAGATTTTCAGAGAAAGCCTTTTACTGTGGAAGATTTGGGCATGGCGTAGATCACTTTATGTCGTCTTTAATAATAAGTCGCTATTTGACACACACGATTTTATGGAGTGTGAAAAAGAATGGATAGAGAGTAGAGAGAAATGTGGAAGATTGTAAGAATAAGAAGATGAAGAGCGGCAGATATAATCTATATATATAAGCCAAATGCAGCCATGTTTTGGCCATTTTTCCACCAATAGAGTGTGAACTTATATCTGTTGTGCAATTTGTAAAAGTGTTGGCTGAATTTGGTCCCTTGGTTAATAACCATTGTTCATGTTAACAACTCAAAAAGTTAAAAAGAATCGGCTATGTTTGAGCTTGAAGAAAGAAGTTCCCGTTTCATTTTTTAGAAAAAGATAAGGTGATGAAATTGTGTATATAGAATCAACTCAAATATATACATTTACTTTCAAAGACGATGAGCACATCTTTTACCAATGCAGAGCATTCCATCCTTATTGTGTTAAAACAGTTGTAAAGACAAACCTAAATTTAAAGTGCTATGCATATAACTCCCTGAATATCTATGTTTCCACATATCATAGTATGCTGGTAGCTCTTATCTATATATCTATAATAGCCAACATTCATCATTCATCGAAGAAAAGTTTATTCTAGAAAGAGTAACAAGTTTGCCCCAAATTACAGCGGAAAAAAATAAAATCAAAAATCGAACTTCTAAAACATACAAATATTGCCGGCTTACCTGAAATACCGGAAATTGAGCTTTGGAATCTGCTGCTACTGCGAAGTCAGAGGACGGAGACGCCGATGCCGAAGGAGGCGGGCGGGGCGACAGGGAAGGCTAGGCGAGGGCGGCGGCGCGGCGCTAGTCGCGCACTGCTGCTTGTTGTGAGAGAGAGAAACTGGATAGAGAGATGAGGGTGATCGTGGTGGTGGTCGACGGCGAAGAGACGCCGGGTCTTACGGAAGGGAAGGGAGAGAAGCGGTGAGTGAGAGAGGGAGAGAGAAGCATGCAGGATAGAAAAGAAAAAGGGAAAAGATTTTAATGGGTTTATATATCGGGCCTGCTTACTTAAATAGTTAGGCTTATTTATTTATGTTAGGCCCATATTCCTTTACTCTTCTAACCAATTTAACTAATGGCTTATTTGTATTGAATTTAGTTAGATAATTTTTTAATAAAATGATGGCTCTTAAAAAGATAAAGAATTTTTGAGAAATTTGAGATAAGAATTTTTGGGAGTGGAGGAAGTGGTAAAGTGTATTGATAGTGGAAAAAAAAAATGTGTTATAATTAGTATAGGAAGTGGTGAAAAGGTGAAAATTAACTACAACTTTTTTACCCAAAAAGAAAAATGAGTCTATTGGAGTGGAACAACCCAAAAAGGAAACTGAGCCTATTAGAGTGGGACGGAGGGAGTAATTAGTATTGAGAGTGGTGAAAAAGTGTTATAATTAGTATTGGGAATGGTGAAAAAGTGAAATGTAAGAATAAATAAAGTATTATTAGTGGTAGGGTAGTTGTCCAAAAATGGAAAGAAAGAAAGAGAAACTAATTTGGGAGACGTCCCAAAAAGGAAAAAGATGAACTTATTTTAAGGACGGAGGGAGTGTATTTTTTTTCCACATGTCATAAATATGCCACCATGTTAATTTTGGCTGCCGTCGTGTCATTTTCAACGCCGACGTAAGAAAAAATCGTTCACCGAACTAATTTGAAACGAAAATGAAACGTTATGGATTTAGAAGTCGATTTTTTAGATTTGAAGCAGAAATCAATTTTGAAAAACGTTATGGATTTACGGACAATAATTACCCATTTATTTTATCACACAATCAATCATTTATTTACTTATAATATAATTAATTATTATTATTAAATTTTCGTTTAAATGAAAAATATTTTTCCACCTATAATATATTCAGTCATTTTTACGTATTAAATTCGGGGGAAGTATAAAATTATGTTAGTCAGTCACCTTAGTGAAATTTAAAAATTCCCACTGACTTTGAAAACTCACACCAACTTTTAGAGGAAATGTCCTAAATTGATTTCTCACAAAAAAAAAAATGTCCTAAATTGCTATTAATGCAAAAGACAAATCAAGAATAAAATTTAAAAAAAATAAAATAAATTGGAAACCTTAAATCCCAAACTCACCCCCAAATGTTTCCCCACCTCACCTCCACAGACGACGACCTCCGCTGCTATGCACAGTGGCGGTAGAGTAGGAAACGCCGGCGGGATGGACCGCGGAAGCGCCGAACAACAATCTTTGCATCTCCTTGAAGAAATGATTGAAGAAATACTGTCACGACTTCCGGTGAAATCGCTCCTGAGATTCAGGTGCGTTTCGAAGTCATGGCGTAGTTTGATCGACACCGAGCGATTCGTGAAAACCCAACTTCAAAATTCGAGAAAAAAACAGAGGCTTCCACCACCACATGGCTATTTTCCAGAATGGAGCAGATGCAATCAAGCAATACTCTCTGCCCCCATTGTTGAATGAATTATCTTACAAACCTTGTCCCATCTACTCCCCAACCATGAAAGCCGCTGTTTTGCTGCGTGTCAATGGTGGTGGGCAAGGACGAGCGAATGGATTATTCCTTGTGGAACCCCGCCAATCTCCACGGAATTACCCCAAACAGGGCATGTTTGGGAGCATGCATTTGCGAAATTTGGGTTCGGTTGGGATGAAGCGAGCGGTGCATACAAGGTGTTTGCGTATTTGCCGTCTGCTCTTGATTATAATATAGGTGTGGGTAAACTCTATAGTTCCAAGACAAATTCATGGAAAACGGTGGATGCCTCGATTTGCACCATTGTGTATGCGTGTGGAAAGCTTTACTGGTCCACGACGAATGATGAGATTGAGTGGTTCGATTTGGAGAGCGAAGAGTTTGGGAGGATGGAGCTGCCCTTTGGTGACAAATACACGTTGGTGGATGTGGAGGAGAAGGAGAAGGCGGGGCTTCACTTTCTGTTTGAAGATGACTCTGAAATTGGTCATTATCGTGTTGAGGTTTGGGTTATGAACAAGGACCAATGCTGGTTTAAAGTGGTGAGTCTCCCTCTTGTTTATGATGATAGTTTTCACTCCACTGGTTCGCTGCTGTGTTTGGGTCCCAATGGAGAGATTTTGGTTGTGTATTTTGGGAATTTATTTGTTTACGACCCCAGAGATAATCTGCTTCGGACAGCCAAGAACACCCTTGATTGCACCCGAGGTTTTGTCTACGTTGAAAGCTTAGTCTCCCTGCTTCCTCGCAGGAATGTTGCAAATCTTATCCAGCATTAGTGTAATCTCATGTTGTTTTATGTTTGAACTGAATCTCATCTTCTTCTATTTTTTGGTTTGCTGCTATTCTAGATGTGTCATTTTATGCATGTTTGATTTGGAATATTGGGTTTCGTTTAATCTCTACTACAATTTCTGTTTCTACTAATTCACCCTCTTGTGTGTTGTATTTGATGGTAACTTTCCATCAACAAGAATATTTTTGTGATATTTGTTTCATTTTCCAAATTTTAATTATAATTTTCTAATAAGCTACCGTCTTTCAGTCTCATATTTTATTTCATCACTGCATATAAAGTTATCTAACCAAACTCAATAGGAGGTTGGAGAGTCTATTGATCCGAAAATTGGAAAGATATGAATTTTAAGGGGTCTATGAATCTACACGGGTGTGTGTGTGTGTGTGTTTTTGTTTGTAGTAAGTGTTGTGGCTGAGCTGAGTGTTGTTGAATATTTTACTTCATAAGAGAATTTTGAGTAGACTCCATTTCTGATCTCTTCCATTTAGAGAATTGAAAAGAAATCAAGAGTTTTTCACTAGCTTTTGAGTTCTTGAAGCTCGTCAAAACTTTTTCCCAATCAAATACTCCATATCATTAGAAAAAATTGATTAGTTACTACGACAGAATAACAGAAAGGTTTTGGGCAAGCTATATTCATATTTTGACAATAGTAAATGTTTAAGATATCACACATAGTTTTATATAATGTTCCATTATCATGCAATACTATGTAACCCTTTTTCCCTAAACCCTTTCTATGTAGTTTTGTTACTCATAGTATTAAGTTTTTATGTAATAGCATCAAACAAATTCTGCATTACAGTTCCAGTAAAGTCTCTTTTCTTGATTTTGGACAATAATCTACCAACTAACCAAACATGAGCAATCAATAGGGTAGCAAAGATTGCAGTATGTAAATTTTCTACAAAGGCAAGAATCAGAAGTGATCAAATAAACAGGCAAAGCATTATCACTAGACAATGAACAAAAAGATAGGGATAAAAAAAAAATGAAACACTATAAAACCTCAAAACACCAAACAAACAAAAAAAATCA
Organism: Salvia miltiorrhiza; assembly: GCF_028751815.1. NCBI lineage: Eukaryota > Viridiplantae > Streptophyta > Magnoliopsida > Lamiales > Lamiaceae > Salvia > Salvia miltiorrhiza. The sequence goes on along the minus strand of NC_080394.1, from coordinate 6,682,870 downwards.
AAAAATCAAAAACACAATGAGTAAATCTATACAGGTTGTGGTATTTACGAGCAAAAGCATTCAAGAAACAGAATGGCGCCTCCGTTTCTGAAACAGAAACCTGGTCTCGGAGCTGGCCTTCCCCCCCATAGGCTTCATGTCTTTGATCCTGAACAATGAGTTGAGCTTGCTGAGTTTCCTGGTGAAAGATTTGAACAATCTGTTGGCCGGGTGCGATTTCACGAGCTCCTGCTTCATGGAGACGTGGTCTTTCTCAAGATCGGTGAGCCTCATCCTCATCCTTGCCACCTCCAGCTTCAGCTCCCGGTTCTCCCTTCTCACTGAGGCGTAGTTGTCTCGTGGCGAGATGCACCCGCTCCCTGCCCCACTCCCTGACCGCTGTGGGAAGCCATTCATGGAGCCGAAGAAGAAGTGGCTCTGCCCTCCCACTCCATTCATGGCGTTCCTCAGCCTTATCTGCTCAAAGTAGAGCACCTGCACCGCCATCTGCACTGGCAGCCGCTCGTTCTGAGCTGCAGTGGCTGCACGCCTCTTGAGACAGCTTCTGGCAGTCGATGGTCTTGCAGAGGCGGTACCGCTCTGAGTCCTTCATGTTGGGATGAACCTGTGATCGCATTCAGATAGTGATTGCTGATTAGTTACTATTTAAAGAGGGAGATGTGGAAAAGGCTGTGTTTTCTTCTTGCCTTGAGGAAGATGTCGACTGCACGGTACAATCCATCATAGACCATACGAGCGTGATCAGGGAGAAGCTCTGCGAGAGAGGTAAGCTTTGATGGCGCCAAGTTTGAGTCAAGTGCTACCTCTGCGAGGTAGTTGTCCAACAGCTTCGAGACCTTGATGATCGAGCTCTGTTTGGGCGAGCCGGGGCTGTCAAAGTCATACACCATCTCGCTCTCGTCTCTAAGCTGAGTGTCATCATCATCATCCTCATCAAGGTTCAAGAAAATGGAGAAGATCCTCAGCACTGAGTCAGGTGTCATACATAGGGCTGTGGCTGTTTCCATGGGGATTCGCGGGGATTAGTATGTCTTCGAGGATCGCCTGGTCCAGCTGCAGCCCAATCCTCCTCTCCAGATCAGACCTGCAAGAGGTGGACTGCCGATGCAGATATGGCGGACTTGAGTAAGCTCGAGAGGAACGCCATTGGCACCGAGCTTTTCCTGGACTGTGAAGGGAGCAAACCGGTGATGGTCTCCACAGTGATCCTTTGCTTCTTCTGCAAATCAAGATCTGAGATGTTGCCTTTCACAAGGCCTTGAATGGAGTTTTGAGCATAATTTATCAGAATCCTACTGATCAAGTCCTGCTTCAGCCCTTTCGTCTTCACAGACGAGAGAACCCTCTGAAAGAGATCAAGATTCAGCTGTGAGAGCGACTTCCCCCACCAGTCCAAGGGCGTCTCAGCCTCCGTGGCAGCAACGGGCTTCGAGGAAAAATTGTGCTCCAATTTGGACAAACCAGAGGTGAGCTGCTCTTTGCATGCATTGTTTGCAATGGCATTGATGATTCTGCTCACAAGGTTGATTTCCTCAGCAGTTGGCAGCAGGCTCTCGCAGTGATGGAGCACCGAGATTGAGTTAGGTATGTTGGTTAGGACTGCGTCTCTGAGGTAGGCCTCGGCCCTGGCCTCGAGGTTTTTCTCGGAGAATTCCTCTGTCATTTCAAGAAAATGAGATGCACACCTCAGCATAGCCACATTTGACAGTGTGATGTCAATATTCACCCCATAACAGAATTTTGCAGCCTGCTCAAATGCCTGTGGTCCACCGGGAATGCCGGAGAGATTCAACCTTGACACCTTGGAATCCTTTGCTTCGAGCAGCAGTTTTCGTATTCGTCCACTCCGGGAAACGAGAGGGAACTGCAGAAGCCAACGAAATCATCAGAATATGTTGATAGTAACTCATCACTGCTATCAGAAATCATCACTACTTATAGCATTATCTTGATGTCTTCAATTCATGTGATCTCTTGAATAGCCCTAACATAACATTTTCCTAAACTTGATGATTTCAACTACATGAAATAATTTAGAAAGCGTCGACTAATCAAAGCTGTGTGAGTAAAGCAATAATTGTTCTCACTTTGTGAAGAGCAAAACTTGCTGTTCCGACTTCAATGGTTAGATCACTAGAGACGTCGGAGATTGGCCTGCAAAACAGAATAAGACCACTTCAGCACCACCAAACCATAGCCAACATAATCTGAAGTGGGAAAAGAGGATCGCATCTTGTTCCCTACACATCCATGGTGGAATCCAAAGAAGCTAGAACGCGTTTCTTGGAGAAAAAAAACACTAAAACTCGCGCACAGTGAAGTCTTGAAACCTGTGGACTCAGTTATTCATATCTTTCATCACCTATTATATGGATGGCCCAGTAAAAATACATGAGACATTAAGACAGCAACACCAACTCAACCTAGGCGGCTTATGTGATAAGGCCGGCTGTCGTTGCAAGGGTAACTTTCCCAATCGAAATATACAAACAAGCAAAGATTTAACCCTATCTGTCTCCTTCAACTACATTGTTAGGCTCTTTTGTTGTCAAACAAGCTATGTTAGTCTTTGTTCTGTCTTAGCAGGAAGCCAAATATCTGGGGCCATTTAATACATATTGTTCCTTGCAGACAAGGAAATCTATTTGCATTATTGATCAGTAATAAGTATCCAATCTTCAAGACATGTGCACATGTTGTAATAAACACATTATGAAATCTAGTACTGCACCATGAAACTGATGTCTGATTATTAATAGCTAATTCTTGGCTGCTAAAAAGTTGAGTGGGTGATTGTTCATGGGAATTGAGAATGTGAATGTACCACGCACACACAAATCACATCAGAAAAGGGGTTGATTCTGAAACTACAATGAATTTTTGAAACTGGGATTTTTGTCTTCCATTCATATTCAACTACAAAGAAGTCAAGAGCAGAAAATACAGTGCCCAACAAACTTTCTTGTTTGGTGGCCCAATCTTAAATGAAAATCCTAAATCAGCACACATTCAACATTCAGCACAAATCCTAAATCTACTAGCACACATTCCATATCAAAAGAAACCAATAAAATGTATTAGTAATACCATAGATTCATAGTCATCATCAAACATGAAAATGGCAGCTTTTTTTTTTTTTGGAAATCGGAGGTGCTGAAATTGTTGGTAAATCACTAAGAGTATTACCATTCAGTAACTTGCCTTGCACTTGAACTGGGACGAAATGACCTCTTTCCTGATATGCTTGGCTTCAGTTCAGCAACTGTAACAACTCCCATTTTTTTAATTATTTTTAAAAAATTTAAAAATAAATCAAGATTTCAGCTTTTTTGAGAAAAAAGTTGGAAAATCCTCTCCCCTAATCAAGAACAGAGTGCCTCCTAGAGCAGGAGTTCTTGCACAGGCATGAGTCCACACACATTCAGTGTGTGTAAACTTGAATGTGAGAAACAGAAAAAAGAAAGAAAGAAAGAATAAGAATAAGGAGTGAGGTTTTAATACACAGTCTTCTCTCACACACACGAGCTCATGCAAGATTAAAGAGTAAAGACTACTACTTCCCACAAAGGCAGTTTGATTAGTGAAAGAGGGTTTAAATTTTAAAACAAAAGTCAAGAATTGTGTTTGCATTGGTGTCAACTTTTCGGTGAAAGGTGGAGAGTGCGACTGTGTAAGGGACTTTTTTTAGAAATATTTTTTTCTCTGTTTTTTTTCATCTTGGAAAAATTCACAGGAATCGTCAAAGAGTGTGGAGCTTTTGGGGTTTGTAATGATGGCAGGTGAAAGCTACATCTAGCAAAGATTAGTTTTTTTTGTTTATATATATACAATAGAGGAATTGTGTGTAAAGTTGATTAAAGTGGAAAGTAATTGTGAGTTGGGTTGCATACTTAATTATAATTACTTCATTAAATTATGGTAGCTTGTCGGAGCCATTGCCAAAAACAACCTTAATTACAGGACATTTTGCACAAAATCTTGGTGCTTCTTGCACTACTTCCCTTTCATTTCAGGTCGTGTTTCGTCTCGTATTTTTTTAACAATATTTTTATTTTTGTAAAATAAGTTTAAAAGAAGTGAATAAAATTTATTCTTTGTTATCATAAAAGGGCGCAAGAGCAACAAGTATTTAGTTCCTTGTGTCTTCCACAAACTTTGGATTTATTAAGTGGGTTTATTCCGCATAATATGTAAAAGTATGGGCTCTTAATTAACGTGTGGCATAAAAAAATTTACACAAAAACTTGGGTACAATCGATTGTACTGTATAATTGGGTTGCATCCTGACCTGCATCCTAATCTGAATCCACATCTTGATCCAAATTGTATAAATGACATTATTCGGTTATACAAATGACAATGCCTATAATTAACACTATGCAGTTATACAAATGGCATTGTCTATAATTGTCACTATTCGATTATACAAATGACACTGTGTATAAATGACACTATAACATTGTAAATGACAATATTCGATTATATAAATGACACTATGACATTTTAAAATGTTAGTGTCCTTTCAAAAAAAAATGTTATAATGTCATACTGAATAGTGTCATTTACACAATTAGTGTCATTTGTATAACTGAATAGTGTCAATTATACATAGTGTCATTTATACGCAATGTTATTTGTATAACCGAATAGTGGCAATTTTTTTTTTGTAAGTGAAATCAAATTAAAATAAACGCACGAGGGGTGCAACCCAAGAACGAGGTACAAAGTCCAGAGTATACAGCTCAATCGCCAAAATCACAACTTAAGACACACAGACGGATTACACAACCAATTTCTCAAACTATAACAAAAGACAATGGGCGAAAGAGTAGACAACCAAAACCAAAATCTCACTTTAATCAACTCGACTAAGAGGGTGTTTGGCTAAGCTTATTTTAAAGAGCTTATAAGCTCTTGGAGCTTATAAGATGTCATTTTTAAGAGTTTATAAGTTGTCAAAGTGTTTGGATAATTGAGTTTATAAGCTAGAGAGAGAATTTTTTTAAAGAAAGAAAATCGAAGAAAAATGAACTTAAGTGATATATGATGAAAATAATAAATTATAGTTGAAAAATATTTGTAAAAAAATTATTGCATATGAGATTATAAAAAAATAAGTTGGGATAGAGGAACTTATTTTTTGGGGAGAGCTTATAAGCTGTTGAGGAACTTATTTTGCCAAACACTTTGAAGGAGTTTATAAGCTCTTAAACAGCTTATAAGCTGTTTTGATGAGCTTATAAGCTCAAGCCAAACACCCTCAAAGTCCTCACAACAACTTGACAAGTTCTTGAACACCACCCCATTTCGATGATTCCACAGATTACACACAATACATATCCAAAGAGCTTTCCACCTACTCAGATGAATGTTTATGCCTTGCAAAACCCATGTGCCGCTTAAAGTGACAAATTGGATCAAAATGTCCAACATAACTGAGTCCGAACCATCTATAGCAAGACGACCAGATCTTGTATGCAAACGAACAAGAGAAGAAAAGGTGCTCCACACTTTCACATTGTACCAAACAGAAAACGCACATGTCATCCTCCAATGATTGCAACACTCGTCTTTTGAGTTAGTGTCAATTACAGGCAGTGTCATTTGTATAACCGAATAGAATCATTTACACAATTCGGATCAGGATGTGGATTCAAGTCAGGGTGCGGGTCAGGATGTGAGTTAGGGTGCAACTCTGTTGTACGGTATAATCGGATGTGCCCAGGACCAGCATGTGATATATATTATAAATTTCAATTATTTTTGTTGTAAAATATTATTCCGTTGCTCTGAATAAATTACTCACTCCGTCCCAACTTTTAGTATCCAACTTTCCTTTTTTGGTCGTCCCACATTTTGGTATCCATTTATATTTTTGGTAAAAGTAGGTGAGGCTCTTACTCCACTTTAATTATTTTAACTCTCACATAAAATGTGGGACTCTTATTTCACTCACAATACATCAATCACTTTATTAAAACTCGTGTCGTTCTCAACTGGATACTAAAAGCCGGAACGGAGGGAGTATTACTTTAATATCTTCGTATCTAATCAAGACAAAGTATATAAACTTTTAATAAGGGCCTTAAATTTTAATTAGAATAGTCGTCACATTATTCTTCTCTTTATTCCACTATAAAAACTTTCATTTCATGTCCTCTAATAGCAATAATTCCCGTATTAATTTATTTGTTTTTTTTGTCCAACAATACAACCTAGGATGCAGCGAAAGGGAAAACATACAGTAATTTAGTACTCCACAAAGAGCCATTTTCTTGGATCACTAACTGAAAACATTATTTATTAATTGTACTACAAAAAATACATAAAAATAATTACACCAAAATCACCCATGTCCAATCTCTTGAAATTAGTTACACATGATGTTTTTTCTTTCCTCTGCAGCATATCTCTGAAAACGCAATTGATTTCTTCACACAATTCAGCAAAACCTGTGTACAAGAATCTTAGCTAGGTTGTCAGAAAAAAATCTGAAGTGGGCATGATGAAAAAAAAAGATGAAAAATAAATAGAGATTTTTTTTTCGACGATAAATAGAGAAAATTAAATAGTAGGCAGATGGGCCATTGGTATGAGCATGCTTCATTCATTCATAAATAAAGAACACATGATGATTCTTTAGACTAGAAGAAAGCTATAAAGATGAAGCTGAGCTAATGATAGCAGCCAATGGATTCATGTATCTTAATTAATTTGGTTATACACAAATCCTTTCATCTTGATTTGACAACTAATTACTTCTTAAAGCTTAGGTTAATTAAATAAAGATTAAGCAATTAGCTAGCTGGGAGTATCCTAAGATAATATATGTCTATTCTACTTTGATCGAGTCTCATGATTATAACCATGTAATAAGATTAATACGAAATTAAGTTGAAGAACCACAAATAGGTAGCTCGAAAGATGAATATTTACCCCTGGGTCAAAGTATAGGTAAGAATTTTATTGAGATAATTTATTTGTTTCATTACATTAATTATGCAATATATGGATAACAAAATCATTCTTTTCAACTTTTATTTAAAATTCGGTGTCAAAGTTGGGAATCTTGAATTATAACTTAATCGAACTTTTTCATTATGAGAAACATCATCTCTTCATTACGAATCGCACATATGTAGCTAGAAAGATGGTTCAATTTTCCAACAGCATTTACAGCCATTCTTTCTAAACAAAATAAAAATAAAAAAAGATGAAAAATACAGCAATTTTTATGTTCATTAGTAAAACATTGGACAACACAATTTTTGTGGGCTTTTGGTATTAACAACTATTGGATGAATGATGGTTGAAGCCACTCTAAAATTGTAGCAGTGAGGTTGCAATCATGTTACAATAGTTGTGATTTAATTTGTTTGCATAAATGACACAAGATAAAAGTTATATTTTAGCAAAGCACTTTAATTCGACAGCCAAAATTCCTACATTAATTAGTGGGTGGAATCATATCTGCCAAATTGCTTTCTGCCCCATCTAATATATATGTTGTTTAATGTTATTGTTTCGGGGTTATTTAGGACCACATTTGCAGGCTTTTTCTTGCAACAATCCACATACACCATTTAAATAATAGGATAAACATTATATATAAATCCAAGTTTATATAATGTCATTATATATATATATATATACGTATATGAAATATCCAACTCTTTATGGACCCAAATTTTAAGCTTCTGATAATTTTTTATTTTCTGTTAGCTCGATGTTAATTCTTCTATAAGTCGGAACAATATTGTGATGTTTAAGTACTAATAATCCTTTTACCCAACTAAAAGAAAAGTACAAATAATGTTAACTGGTTGAGGATTTATTACTTTTTTCATTTAGTATAGTTATTTCCTCGAGCTTCATTCATACTTATATTTTTTCCAAAAATAATTATTATTAGGTTATAGATGATGAAATAATTAATAATAATAATTAAAATGAAATGAAAGGTGTGAGTTGCCAGTAGGGCGTCGGTAATCTTTTCCAAAAACAATAAAAATGTAGTGTCTCTAAAGATTATCATGATTGGAAGAAATAAACAGGAAAAAGAATAATATAGCTATTATTAGAAAAAAAAAAGTATTTAAGTTATTTCTTCAATTTTTTAACCCAGTTTACTTTTTCACCCTTAAAAAGTGGAACAGTTGTTTATCCAGAGAATGATAATGCCCCCACAAACATGCGAGCCCACTTCTTATTACCAAGTAATGAAGTAAATGTTGCATGTCGCCATATTTTTACTTTTACACACACCAGAGCAACCAGACTTTGAATTTCTCTTCAAATTTTCAAATATATTATTTATTATAAGTTGTTAAATTCTAAATATCTTTCGTAAGCAACGGGGGGCAACATCTCATCTCATTATTTCTAAAAGAAAATACAACTTCTCATACTCGAGTCCTTTAATAATTTATTATTTTAAAAAAAGTTCTTTATTAATACTACTACAACGTTCACACCCCTTAGTTAATTAGAGTTTTAATTAGGATTTAGTCGTACATGATTAGGATTTAGCATAACTAGAGTTTATTAATTATTATTTAATTATTTCTTAATTTGGATTTAGTAATTTATAGTAATTATGATTTATTAACCCATAATTAAAATGTAGTAATCCTCATTGAGTATTTAGTAATTCATAATTATAGTTTATTAATATAAAATTAGGGTTTAGCAATTAATTTAGTTAGATTTAATAAATTAATTCAAGGAAAAAAGCATCATGCATACGTCCAAATTATCCAATCTAGTGATTGAATGAGAAGCGTCCAACTGAACTACGATTTGTTATCTGCCCAACAAATAAAATTAAGGGCTGTTAAATTAGGATTTGAGGAGTCAAGTCACAAAATCAAATATACAATCCCTCAAGAAACAATTTTTTTTTCTCATTTGGGTTGGTTTGGAAGATTTACAACTTTGGGCTGGCCATAAAAGACACAGCCCAAACTGAGAAATATTTTTTTTTTTACTAAATTTTCCTATTTGTGCTGGGTTCATTTTTTTAAGCTTAAAAATCTATTCCGTATTTCACGTTTTAAAAAAATTAGTTATACCAAAAAACTTAGTGTTAATAGTGTCAACTCGATAATAGCCTGACACACGATTAATCAGCCTTGGTTCAGGGCTGATAGGTTTTATTATGTGAAAATGATAACACAAAAGTATAGCGTAAGTTTTGGGCAATTTTACAAGTTTTTATAAGAAGGGGGCATTTTTCCCTATTAACACTTATTATAACAACACGATAAAATCAAACACGACACAAAAATAATAGCAATACAATTTGAATCGTATTGATACGACACGATATAGTAACAATCATATTAAATACGGCTAGATAACAATATGATAAATATAAATGAGTGACATAAATTTTGTGTTGCTTGGTGGCGGAACAAAGTATGGAATTAAAAACAAAAAACAAGGTCTCCAAAAAATATACTCCATCCGTCCACTAATTCAAGGCCTAGGAGGCAAAACACGGGTTTTAAGAAAAAATATACTTTTATTAGTTGGGTGGAGAAAGGGACCCACAAAATATATTGTTTATTGGTTGAGTGGAGAAAGGGACCCACAAAGTATATTGTTTATTAGTTAAATGGAGAAAAAGTGTATTGTTTATTGGTCCCACCAATTAAAATAAGAATAAAAACTTACTAAAAATAGATAGGCCTTGAGTTGGTGGACGGACCAAAAAGGAAAGTAGGTCTTGAATTAGTGGACGGAGGGAGTAAAACCTTAACTCTAAAATAAATATTTATTTAATAAAATTAGTAATATTAATTATAACGGTTACACTAACCCGATACGAAATTATCGTGTCCTACATCAAGTTGACACGATAAGGACACGAACCCGATAAAACTTCACACTAACTCATTAATTTTGTGCAATTTTGTATCATGCTTCCATGTCGATGTCGTATTGGTAAAGGACAGTGAACTCAAATTATTTTAAATCAACACGTTTACAAGAAAAACACAACAAAACAAGTATACATACATGAGTTCACACAAAATGATACATGGAATCATGGACCAATATCATACCAATATATTCATGAAAAGAAAATCAAATGGAGAGTACGAGAGGAAAGAGGGAATTTAGGGGGCAAAAAAAATCAAATGGTCTGAAATCAAAAATGGTGATAAAACTCTATTAATCCAAAAACAACAAACATTTGATAAGCCAAACACTTCCAATAACTTACAATGTAAAATACACATACCATAACAAGAATCCAATCAACATGCTATCAACCTAGCAATAAATGTTGAATGAGGCTTAAAAATGTCTCAAGCCTAGATGATATGTAACAAGGGCATATATAAATATATACATCACATGGAAAACTGCACTTAATTTTTACCATCTTTTATTCTGCTCATATTCATACTTGGTGGTGGAGATTCTCCACCTTGAGAATCAGACGTTGATTTTCATGAATCAGAAACCATCTATGCTAAAGCATTAGGTTTGCGGAATCACTGGAAGAGTTTCCAGAATGCCACACCCTGTTTATGCCAGGCTCGACGCTAGACCCTGCAATGCGTTCACCCTGCACCTCTTGAAATGAATAAGATGGTAACAAAGTCGTAGCAGCAGTTAGCCCAGGCCTGTAACGAGTACCTGGCATTTCAGTATAAGATGAAGCCGGACTGTATTTCAGAGTTGCTATGGGGTGGTCGTATTTGCATGTTCGTCCGAACTTGCACTGGCCTTTCTGCATGTAAAAAGAGCAGGCCTGCACCCCCTGTTCATCAGCAGAAAAGTAATATAAGCATGTTGAGAGATTAGGCAAAAATCTTCAGAAATCGGGACAAAGGCTGAGATCATCAGCATTACAACCTTTAATAGTTAAGGTAAACATGTGACATGTCTACAACACATTCAAGAAACTGTGGTTCTCATAAATTAAAAATTCAAGAAGTAGAATTCAGAACATTTAGTTTCAGATGTATACTGAAAAAATGTACACGTCTATTGTCATGTATAGGGATTTCAAAATGCAAGAAAGGTTAAGGTCTCAAATAATTTCAAAATATTTCGCTTCAAAGATGTCTGTGATGAAGAGAGAAATGGATTCCAAACCTCAACAGTACAAACAACTCCAACTTAATGAGATTAAAAGGCAAAGGTATTAAAGAACAATATTATCATACAAGGTTCAATAGCAAGTTAGTAATGCCCCTCTCTTTTCTTAAACTGTGATTGCATAACATATGACAGTAAAAGAAAGAAAATGTATAAAAATATCACCATGATAAATAGGGTGATTGTGAAATCACATCATTGGGAGACTACGCCATGATAAGTACATATCTAGACATGTTACTAGCAATACCACTTTGTAAACAAAAAATCCAGAAAGTTAAAAGTAGCAATATGAGAGAGAAGATTTTTTTTCTTTAGAACTCTATCATAGATCAGTAATAGGAGGATTAATTGCACAGAATGAGAAGGCTGGCTTTTCAGACTTTTATGTAGTCTACTGATAATCTAGTAGGCAATTAACAGACAAAATCAACTTCAAACAATTAAAACAATAAAACTAAGACTAGCTGTTGAAACTAAATGATGCATCAGTTTAATGTGCACAGATTGCAGTCATTACCCACAAGTAAATGACCAATCAGGAAACCAGCCCTGCTGATTTTAGTGGAAAATTTTTTGTAGTATAATCAGAGTGCTAAAAACTAACCACATTTGATATAAAAGTCAAAAGGCCATTCAAACCATATTTGCTAAATACTAAAATAATATTCATATCCCAAACCATAAAAATAAGAGGCACACGATTATGCTACTGAGCTTAGCAAAATCATACATAGGATAAAAAGTTGGACCAATCATACCAGGCGAAGAGGCAGCCCTAAGAAACATTAAGTAAAAACAGATAGATAATGCAATGAAAGGAACAAAATAGAATACCGCATGAATGGAGGGACAAATCATACCGGACGAAGAGGCAGCCCTAAAGGGCTAAGACCACAACTAGACTTTGCAACAGCCCAATCCGGCGTATGATTATACCTACAAGATGATCCGTATTTACAGTCTCCAGTTCTCATGTAGTACTTGCACTCTGGCTGGCCGGGTCTTTCTGGAAACTTTTGTTCATGTACTATACTGCCTGAAGGGCCAGCAGATGACGGTAAATGGGAATAAGCTCCGACAAAGGCAGGGGGAGAAGAACCTAGTTGTGACAGTCCATACACTGAAGTTGCTCCAACTGATCCTTGACCACCCGGTGATGGTGCGGGGCTAACTGGTCCCTACATCATGCAAGCCATCATTACACTGGAATCTAAGATAGTTCCTATTTCAAGCAAATATACGAAAGCACAAATTAGCAAATAAACTCAGATAGAGTCCCAAGTAAATGGTCTTCAAACTTAAGAAAAAGAAGATAAGAAGGCCTACTGAGTGTGGGTTCCAGTTTGGAATGGGAACAACTCCAGGGAGTAGCATGGGACCATAAGCACCAGCGACATATGAACCAGGTAACAAAGAAGGCCTTGCAACCCTGTAGCTGGATGTTGTGCTGTCATATTGCTCATGAGAAGGGGAAGAAAGAGACTGCACAGTCGGATAAAATGGACGTGCAGATGCTGACACAGATGTTCCATCTGATTGAGGATGATCAAATTTACAGGTTATACCGAATTTGCATTGCCCCGTTTTCAAATAATAGGAGCACTCTTTCTCTCCCTGTTGGAAAGGATGCTATCATGACCATCAAAATCGTTATAACATAAAAATGTGAGTTAATATACAACAAATGATTACCGGTCGTAATGGATATCCATAACTATTTAGAGGTGCACTTGTCAATGAGCCACCAGCATTTTTCGGGTGGTTAAACTTGCACGACATACCAAATTTACAGGTCCCTGTTCTTAAATAGTACTGCACATTCAGGGAACAAGTAAATAAACATAGAAACTCCATCTAAAATTCAGACATAAATAAAATAAAAATCCAAGTACCTGGCATGGAGGCTCCCCTACTCGCTCAGGATACTCTCCCACTCCCAACTGCACAACATAAAGAAAGACAGATGTATGAAACCCCATTCCAGAAGAAATAAATTCAACCACCCCTCTCATAATAGTAATCAATAAATATAGCACGAAAAATAAACAACCAAATCAACTTCAAGAATGCTTAATCCCAGGCCAGCCCCCACCCCCTGAAACAAACCCCAACTTGTTCCAACTGCCGACAATAACACATAACCAATGGCAAAGCAACAAACACAGTAATTGGCGCCAATGAGAGTAATTGCTACACAATGATGCGTGTAATGTGGTGCTAAACACACTAATAAAGTGGGATCATAAGGTTTTACTACTACAAAATCAAAATCGTGATTACTATACATAATCAAAATCCTTACAACCAGCGACATTTCTCACCGAGCTGCTACGATCCCGAGGGTGATTGTAACGGCACTTGGCGCCGTATCCACACGACCCGGTTCGCACATAGTAGGCGCAGTCGGGTAGACCCGGCCTCTCCGGGTACACTTCTCTCTCCCATAAACTCAACCTCCGCATAGAGTCTACATGGACACAACACATTATCAGCACCACTAAAACCCTAGAAACTCACAATGCACACACAGCCGAAAAAGAAATAATCCGAAGTTCAAACCCAAACCCACCTTCCAAACCCGAATCCTGAGGCCATTCCACCTGCTGCTGATCCCCGTACAACGCCATTCCAGCCCCACTTCACCGTTCCTGCATGACACAAAAAGGGAGGGCCAAACACCAAAAAAATCGCTTCCGTACACAACGTCTGATTCTTTCTCGCTCGAAAGGATCGGAAGAATATAGTGATCAGGGGCGTTTTACTATGCAGTGCTATGGAGGTTTAAGAGAGAGAGATAGGGGGATTTCTCAAAAAAAGTGAGATTTGAGAGCGGTTGCCCTTTTCTGTTTCTGAGTTTTTTTTGCGTGTATTTTGTACAGTGTCTGAATTCTGGAGTTGTAAGTATAGTGTTCGTTCGTACGGAATGGTATTTAAGCTCACTCTATCTCTTTCTCTCTCTAGAGTTTGGTCTGTGCTTGTATGATACCCGCCAAAGTGTGTGCAACAAAAGCATTAAATGAAAAGTTGCTCGTGGGAATGGGCTTTTTTAAAGTTTTCATTTTTTTCTACGGCGTTTTCCTCAAAAAACGGGGTTATGTATGTCACAGCCGTAACCGACACTCCCTCTCACCCCCTCCCAATTACTTTTATGTCCTTGTTATTTATTACTACTACTATAACTTAAATTTTCTTTATGGCTACCTCTTCTTTCTTTCTTTCTTTTTTTGAAATATTAATTAAGGAGAAAAATCCTTTGATCAATAGTCGACATGTCACTCGAGCCCTAAATATGTAGCTAGTCCGAATAGATCGATAATATGAGAGACTAGGGTTGTCTAAACGGTTATCCGAACCGAAATTTTTTATTATCCGTACCCGAAATATGCTCCACTAACCGTTTTAAGTGATCGATTACCCGAATCGGTTATTTGGGTATCAGAACATCCGTTTAAAAAATTAAAATTTAAAAATTTTGCTACTTAGAAGTTAGAAGAATCAAACTCTAGTCTTCAACAATACAAAGAGCAACTTATCCATTAAACCAAAGCTTGTTCGTGTACTTCTAATACAATATAATTTTATTTTACCAAAAATTTGATTTTTTTAATTTTAAAAAAAATATTATAATTGAAATAATTATATAATTATTTTAATTTTTAAAATGTATATAATAAATTATTAATTAAATATTTATCGGTTATTCGAACTGATACCCGAAATTTTTGGTTATTGGATAACCAAATCCGAGCGATTTGGTTCGGTTATTGGATTATCCAAAATCTGATACCCATTTAGACAGATAAACTTAGAGTTAAAAAATTTCGATCCGATAAAATTTCAATCAAAATGACCCGTAATCAAGTAGCCTGACAACTCGATAGGATTAGCCTGCATTATATAGGGTTGGCCTGGAAAAAATCAACTTAAATAGTCAACAACTCAATATATAGGACTGACCCAAAACTTGATGAATTGACTCAATTGAGATCTCTAATCAATAATATGACTGCGAGCAATTAAACCAAATTATGCTAATCTATAAGCAGTTGCATTAGCATTTATCGGATATCATTTGACGCCTCTTCATTAGTATCCGCCAAAAGCCTAGACGAATATGAGTCCATAAAAATTTCAAATTGCGTCCACCATGAGAGCATTTAACGTTGGCATTGTGCCTTCTCGTCTCGGATTAAAATCAACTCGAGTTGACCCAAAATCACGATTGCTGTTGAATTCCTTTCTAATCACCATTGCAATGTTGAGCAGAGGCATCATAGGTTGGTGAGAATCAGGTATTATGAAGTTCCTTGTATCTTTTAATTGGCTAATTTTGTCATTTTTCCCCTTTTCCTAGTAAAATATATAGAACTTTCGATTGATTTTGATTATAAACGTGATTTTTAAATCTATCTAGCTAGGGATCTTTTGAATTTTTGAAATGATAATAATTGCATGTGTCGTTTATAGTGCTCAGCCATACATACATGTATATTTAATCTTACATTATATAGATTTCAATTTGTCAAAATTGTGAATTATATATTGTGTACTTCCATATATTTGGTGGTCAAAATTAATCGTATGCAAAATCAAAAATTATCTCAAGTTTGTGTATTTTAAGAGCATCATTCATTTTCTACAAAAGAAAACTTTGTCATTTTTCATTTTTTCTTTTCACTTCAACGAGGGATAATATCATCATACGAAAAATATAGTGATAATATTATCCCTTCTTCGAATGAAAAGAAGAAATGAAAAATAGTGAAGTTCTCTTTTGTAAAAAATAAGGGAAAAAAATACATAAATTTTTGTTATATCTCCTTTCCACGTGATAAATTTATCAATAAAAAAGAACACAATCTTAATAGAACAATAAAAACTCTCTTCCCCTTCATATCTTAAAAACATGTGATAATGTAGTGACATGAATTTTAAGAAATGTTAAATAAAAGTGTATTATAAATAAAAAAATGAGTCTCACTTTATGAAAAATAGAGATACAGTAAAGAGATTGTAGTTGGATAGTGTTCAAAAATAGAAAATATGTATTTTTATAAGACAATCTAAAATGGCGAAATGTGCATGTTTTTAAGAGGCGTGGGGAGTACTATATAGCGAAGTTTGAGAGTAAAAATAAAGGTTAATTGCATATAATATCACGAACTTTGCTCGAAATCCATTTTCTCCACGATCTTTAAAAATTCATTTTTTAATCAAATACTTTGACATTTGTTCAATTTCCCCACGATTTTTTTTTTCGATGACCGAAACAATGACATAGCAGTAATGTGAATTTAATTCTACACGTAACACTAACGTGGAATATATATGAATTTTAAAGTACACATATAATATTAAATAATAATAATAATAA
The DNA here is from genome assembly GCF_028751815.1 of Salvia miltiorrhiza. NCBI lineage: Eukaryota > Viridiplantae > Streptophyta > Magnoliopsida > Lamiales > Lamiaceae > Salvia > Salvia miltiorrhiza. The sequence continues at coordinate 6,666,381 of NC_080394.1, read as the reverse complement.
TAATAATAAATCCTAATTTCTTTTAATTGCTCTTTTTTTTTCAGGCAAAAGGAAATTAACGATTGCTTTCAGTTTGCAGAATCCAGCGTCGAAGGGTTCCTTTCCAGACCAGTGTGGAAGTCTTCGTACGTGTACTGGTCTTCTAAACCAGTGGCGCCAATTGCTCGCTCATATACCTCATAATTAATCTTCGTGTTTCCAGTCTTCCAAACCAGTGCGCCGATTGTTGGCGTCGGTGACTCGGTGCTTCGCCCATTGGTGGCGCTAATTGGCAGCCGGTGCTTTGTCGGGCAACACGCCGATTCTTCGTTGTTTTTAAAATTTCAACTTTGCTACTTGTTTACACCTACAAACAATGAAATTAGAGGAAGAACTAAAAGAGAAGGAAGAAGAAGAAGATATCTTGTAGATTGAAAAAGGAAACGAGAAAAAAGAAGAAGAGGGAATACTAGATGGTGCGATAATATTGCAACAAGAGGAAGAAGAGGGACGCTGCTTATAATTTAGAAACTAGGGTGTTAATATTTAAACTGAAACATAACGTTTAATTTACCGGAATGACGTGTGTCAGCGAGTCACATTAGCGCCACATCCCTTTCGAGTTGGGGCCGGGAGGGGGGGAGGGCAGTCGTGGGAAAATTAAACAAATATCAAAGTATTCGATAAAAAAAATAAAATTTTAAAAGATCATAGAGAAAATAATTTCGAGCAAAGTTCATAATATTATATGCAATTAATCCTAAAAATAACACGTTCCCAAAAGATTAATCTAATTTTGACTAATATAATAACATGGCCGACATTTGTCTCATGGTGCTCTACTTCCTAAATTTCATGATTAATATTAAAGAATCGTTAGTCGAATTACTTGTAATATTCAACTTCTGTATGTAGGTTATCCTTGACATCATCCAATGATACGCAGCGGAAATAACAGTCAAGGATTAGATCTAGATTTACAATTGATTCATGTGTAGACATTACAAACGTACACAACAATAAAATTAACTTACTCGTTGTGTAGTAAACGTGCATCTCGATTCCTGCGAATTGAATCCACCACTAGAGGTATCCACGTGTATGTCGATTCGATGCAGGAACAATTCCCAGTGCATGTTTCAATCTTCGACAGCTAGGAAATCTCCGATTGAAACCATAGTACTCTCTAGGTGTTTCACAAGCAAAAGCTTCTAATGTTTTCGTATATATCGATTCGTAAGACCAAGCTCCCTTATTTATAAGCGAAGATGACAATTCTAAATTGTCTTGTCTTCCTTAGTCAACAATTACGACTAAGGAATTCACACTTGAGTCAACAATTACGACTAAGGAATTCACACTTGAATTGTCTTACTTAGTATTAGAATATATCAAATATATCCTAATCTAGTCCATAATATCTTTCAATCTCCCACTTGGACTAGCATTAGATTAAACACCAAGCACTAACTTTGCACTCTTGAGCGAATCAACAATACACATAAAGTGTGACCCAATAGGCCTCCATTATCGTCGATAATCAAATTAAAGTCTACACAAAACTCCTAGACTGCGTTGTGTAGCGAACTCGATATATGAAGAACGTTTACGTGGATTCTGTAAACAAAACCTTTATGCGAAGATATAGTAACATCCTTTCATTCACGAACCACTCGATAGAGCCTAGAATTTGCCATTGTGTCTTTCTAATAGCTCTATCAATTTATCTCATCTTTATTAAATGACCTCCATCGATCATGTTCAACTTTTAAAGTTCGAACATATCAATTGCACTGGCCAGTGACTTAACGGTCAAGTAATATAGAGAAACTGAGTGTTCTTCTCGAAATGTAAATCGAGGAATGAATCCTATCTTGGCACAACTACCACCTTCCCTTATATCCCGATATACCCAACACAAGCCGTATCTACCCCTTTGGTTGGAGTGCAAGCATTGTACTTGGTCAAAGTATATCATTCAATAAGTAAGATAAGCATTGCCCTCAAGTCAAATGACTGTCACAAACTCCACACACCAATAATCATAGACACCAAAACAAATGATATATTGGTTGGGTATGCCAATACTCTCTAAAGTATCCATGCATCTATCACGAGTATCTAATATCTCATAGTCGTGGGAACAACTATATTCTCTAAGAATGTGATACAGATCGCATGCCAACTTATAACATATCATCAATATCCCAATCTTCATGATCCTTAGTTGGGGCTCTTTAAGAGTTATACTCTATTGCTAACCTCCCACTAAATTAGCAACAGTATTAACTCATGGGAACATTTAATTGAATGAAAACAAATAATCAAAGTAATCAATCAAATAAATGCATAATGCCATTAGTGACATCAAATGTCATAAATGTGATCAAGTAATAAGTCTCAACACAGATTATTTCTAGACATATTACTTTTACTCCCACTGACTAAAGCCAGTCTCGAAGATATCCAATTCCCAAACACTCAAAGTGTTTGTTATGATTCACAATGCATAACAATTGGTCAAAATGATTAGCAATGTCCTCTTATGTGGGAACATGCTCTAACATAATCTATTGTTTCTAATATCTCTTAAAATCTGCCAACGATGCTAAACACATACACTACACCCTGTGTAATGAAAATCATGACATTCATGACCATCCTATTGCCCTAGCGTTAGGATCATTCTTTGTGCATTAAATCTCATTGTCATTAGAAGGACAATCCTTCCTTGACAAAAAGATGCCATATTCCATTGGTAGATGTCATTTCGGACTTCTTCATGGAATATCGCCTTAACATCTTGTCTATGTAAGTGGATTTTGATAGCCTAACAGTCTATTAGCTCAAACTCAATAGATCTGGATCCCAAGGATATAATAGGCTTTATTCAAATCCTTCACCATGAAGGAAATTAACAACTAGTCTTTCATGGATTGCATCATGAGTACAATAATTTTCATTTTCGATATGTCATACATAAATGATGATGAAAATTGTGTTCTCATTCTTGTGTTTCTTATAAACACAATACTTTCTTTACTTTTGACCAAAATCAAACGATTTGATTTCTTTGTCAAACATTTGTTCCATATTCTAGAAGCTTGTTTTAGTTCATAACAACAAGTAACATCTCAATGGACTTGACTTTTGCAATTGGCGAAAAGATTTCATCATAATCAATGCTCTCGCACTGACTATAATCTTTTGCCACTAACCTTGCCTTGCAGGTTTGCACATTATCATTAGCATCAATTAGGTATTACCCCAAATGATAACTTATTTATGGTCTAACCGGTCCATTCAGATTTTATGGCTTCTTGCCACTTCTAAGAATCTATGACTATCATAGTTTCGCATAAATTCTAAGATCATTACCAGTTTCAAATTCTTTCTCGTATTGATCTTAGACCAATAGATTAATTCTTTGACTGGTTTACATTCTCTAGAACTTATACGACGTTGCATTTGTGCAGGTTCTTCGTTATTCTGAACTTGAGGAAGTTGATCCGCTATATCATGATAAAGAATCTTCGACATCCAATGCCATATCTCCCCCCCGTATTGAAGAATCTTGCATTTCTGCAAAATCTTCAATACTGGTCTTATTGGATGCAGATGACGCTCTAAGTAGTGCATCAATACCAATGAGATCATGAACAGCTCCCACTAAATCCTTGTTTAGACCGTCTAACAAGTTTTCTTCCTCCATGTTGACTTTGTGTCTCTCAAATCTTGTCAAGATCTAAGTCATATCGATCTTGTTCTCTATAGACCAAGTCTTTTCAAGAAACATCGCAATCCTAAAATTGAGAACTTATATTTTCCAAGAAAATAGCAGTATTCTCGTGTTTTCTTCGGATATCCCACAAAGTAACACTTCTCACTTTTGATTCCAACTAATCAGTGAGCATTTTCTCTACATATGTAGTGTAACCCAAGGTTCACATATGTGTAAAACTATGCTTCTTTCAATACCACAATCATATGATATTTACTTAACTAATTCAAGTGGAACTTGGTTCAGAATATAAGCAATAATAAACAAGGCATGGTCCCAAAAATACACTGAAAGTTTTGAGAAGCTCATTATGGATCGAATCATATCTAATGATGTTCGATTTTTCCTTTCGGATACCCAACTCAGATAAGGTATCCCTAGAGGAGTCCATTGTGAATGGATTCCATATGACTTCAAGCAATGGACGAACTCATGGCTTAAGTATTTCTTTCTTGATCTAATCGTAGAGATTAAATACTTCTCCAAGTTGTTTCTTGACTTCTGACTTAAACTCCATAGATTTCTCAAAGTTTCTGATTTGTGTTTCATAAGACACACATTTCCATACCTTAAGAAATCGTCTGTGAAAGTTGTGAAGTACGAAAATCCACTTTGTGCTTGAGTTGGAAACGGTCCACATATCAATATGTGAATCAACTCAAGTACTTCTTTAGCTTGTATTCCTTTTCCTAGAAAGTGGCTCGTTGGTCATTTTAACTTTGAGATGTGATTTCACAAGCACTTTAAGACTTTACGTCAAAAAGTGTGAGATAGTCTAACTTTCTCGATCTTGTTATTCATTTCTCATTAAGTGACCAAGCCTATATGCCAAAGTTAAGTCGGACTATTCGCATTGCTTGTGATAGTCTATTTTACACACTGAGGATATTTTGTTCGCATTGAGCAAATATAAAGTATTCTCAAGTGAAATATTTTCATCTCCATTAAGCAAAGTAGAATAAATTCTATAAGCAAAATGGAAAGAAAAACTTCAATGTCTAACACGAGAATGGAAATTATATTCCTCGTAATTCCAAGAACAAAATAACAATCTAACATGTCCACAAACCCAAAGATAGATCAAATCCATAAGACATTATGCATTTAGCAGCAACTATTGCTCAAAACAAATGCGTAAGTCAAATTTCCTTGGTCCCACTCTCCTGTTTTAGTTAGACAACACACATTTTAACAAATGTGTGAACTATAACTCGTATCTAATACCCAGGAGTATGAGTTGTTACATGTTCACCTCAATGAAAAATATACCAAATTCTGCTATCAAAACATCCAATGTTTTGAACATCAAGCAGTATCCCTTCCAGTGTCATTTTATCGACAAAAAGTATTTCGTCTTTGGGTAACTTCTGCTTCTTTTGGTTTCCACCTTAGGATGCAAAATTTAGTTATTTGATCATTCTTCTACCTTTTCTTTCTTTTTGGGTTAGAATTGGCAGAAGCATTAATCATAAGAACTTATTTGTCCTTAGTGGAAGACGATTCAAAATCGTTCTTAACACGTCATGAAACTCATGGCAGTGTCACTGTCCTATTGTTCATTTTGAATTTACTATGAAGTTCACAAATGAGACAGATCATTACTGCAAGATTAAGTTGATTGAGACAAAAAAACCGAATAATCTCGTTCCAATCGTGGCCATCCTCTCAATTAACTCAATCTTTTTCAAGACATCCATAGAGACATTGTCTACTCCATGTAGATTAATCCTGAAGAGATCCATGAGTATCTTATACTTTATGGTCTTAACTTTTAAAGCATTAACACTCTTCAGGTGTATTAACATCTCAATCGTAACATGTGATCATGTTGTTTATGTAGTTCTAAACTCATTGACACAAACATGACACATTTAGCAGAAGTTACATCATCCCTATGTTTCTTATAACTTTCAATGTCAAACATTTTGAAAGTTTCTAAAGTCACATTCAAGATGATGTGGATTGATTTCTCTAAGACATAATCAATCCTATCTAGCCTTAGCACCAAACGCAACTTGCGCGGTCAATCCAGAAAGTTTGACCTAGTCAATTTACCGTATCCAACAAACATAACAAAACAGTTGCAGATAAAACAGAGATAAAAGAAAGCAGTAAAAGGAATCAAATCAAAAAGTCACATTTATTTTACTAATCAAACAAGGCATTTTGTTTTGATTAGCTCCCACTAATTTTAACATATCTTATGCCCCCAACATAAAATACGGATTTATAATCAATATAAATCTTAGTGGTCCAAGATCCAAGTCAATATTATGCAGCCTCTGCTTTGCTGATGACTACAATAATATCACTTAGTAGGCCTCTAAGCCAATTGCAACAACAATTTTGCAATTCTTGGTTGATTAATCCAATTAATCTGCGTCCTTAAATTATTCTTGGTCGCTTTGCGTTCCAAAATAATTTAAATAAGTCAACCCCATCACACGGTGCCAACCTATGAATGAGCCTTGGCCTTGTAGATTAGAGCATACAATTTTATGTAAATACTCTTTGATCGAAAAGGATGGGTTGCTCAGACAATTATGATGGACGACGCGTTTTGTGCTCACACAAAGACTTATATTTAATGGGGATTTAGCATGTGATATTAATTGCTTATATTTAATATCCAATATTAAATAGCAAAACAATTACTGGGTGCCGCCTACCCAGGCATACGAAATGCGGACCACACGTATTGGGTGCCGCCTACCCATACATAGTAACGCGGGCTACATATATAGGGTGCCGCCTACCCAAGCATTAAAGCGGTCTCTAACTACTATAGTTAAAAATAAGCATAAAATCAAATAGCATGCTTATCACAAAACAACATAGAATCTCTACGAATAAAATCCATTAATCTAATTAAAATTTTATTCTTCAATTAAAATATGGGTTAATTAGTTTGTATTAATTCCAAATTAATACTCCAACATTATTATTTCAAAAACAATAATTTCATATATTAATTCAAAATTAATATAAAAACTCATCAAATATTATTATTTCAAAAATAATAATAATTCATGATTTATAAATCAAATTAATGAATTAGTCAATTTATATCAATTCCAAATTAATATAAATATACATTCAATATTATTATTTCAAAATAATAATACTAAATAAAATTCATTAACCTAATTTATATTAATTCCAAATTAATATAAACACACAATGATTATTATTATTTCTAAAATAATAGTAATCAAGATTTATTAATCTAATTAATAAACTTAATTCTGAAATTGGGATTAATATTATTAATTCTAAATTAATAACAGTTTTTTTTTTTTTTTAGTTAAAGCCCAATTAGGACATTAGAATAAAAGAAAGCCCAGCCCCTTTTATCAAAGCATTTCGCAGCCCACCAGAAATCAGGCCCAGACCGGGCCCAAACATCCAGCGGCCCAAAACCCAATCTTAGTAGCTAGGGTTTGGAAAAAGGAGTTTGCAGCAATAGCGGCTGCCTCCTTCTCCTTCCCGTCGCCACGCCCGGAGCCCCGGAGCCACGCCGCCGCTGCTTGCATCTGCGACGCCGACTACATCGCGTCCTACCGGATGGTTTCCACCGGTCGCCGATGCGTTGGCGTCCAAGCTAGCGTCGAGGAAAGACGTCTGCACAGGAGGAAGCAGAAGAGTTCTCGCCGCGGCAGAGCAGCTCCGCCTCGCAAGAACTCCATCGGCAATCGTCCTCCCGTCGCGCGCCGCTGCCATTCAGCCACCATTCCCCACACCCCGGCATTCAAGCTTTTGCGGTGAGGTATAGTTTCGAAGGAACAGAGGTGCGCCGGCTCGAAGCCGCGACACGACACCAACGGCAGCAAACAGTCGAGCACAGCACGACGGCAAGCCTCGATCCGTCTGTCACCGCCTCGTCTGAGGAAACATGACGGCCGGACGTCGTTTGTCTCGCCGCCAACACCACCATCACGCTTTCGCCTTCCACCGCCGGACTCCAAGCCCGAAATGGCGGGACTGCCATAGAGATGCAGCGGCGCGTCGGTTTGAAGCCACGACGCAGCTGCCGGCTGGTGGTCGGGCGCTGCACACCGGCGAGCCCCGAGCCACCGTCGCCGTTCTGTCCAAGAAGGCGGTCGGCCAAGATCCGGTGAAGGACCCAGCAACAAAAGTCCCAATTCCAAAATTCAATTCCAAAATCAAATTCTCAATTTAATTTTTGTAAACAGATTTCTAAAATCAAAATTTTAATTAACCCATAATTAATTAGAACACAATTACAATTATAAATCGAGCCCCGGGCTCTGATACCACTGTAGGTTATCCTTGACATCATCCAATGATACGCAGCGGAAATAACAGTCAAGGATTAGATCTAGATTTACAATTGATTCATGTGTAGAGATTACAAACGTACACAACAATAAAATTAACTTACTCGTTGTGTAGTAAACGTGCATCTCGATTCCTGCGAATTGAATCCACCACTAGAGGTATCCACGTGTATGTCGATTCGATGCAGGAACAATTCCCAGTGCATGTTTCAATCTTCGACAGCTAGGAAATCTCCGATTGAAACCATAGTACTCTCTAGGTGTTTCACAAGCAAAATCTTCTAATGTTTTCGTATATATCGATTCGTAAGACCAAGCTCCCTTATTTATAAGCGAAGAAGACAATTCTAAATTGTCTTGTCTTCCTTAGTCAACAATTACGACTAAGGAATTCACACTTGAGTCAACAATTACGACTAAGGAATTCACACTTGAATTGTCTTACTTAGTATTAGAATATATCAAATATATCCTAATCTAGTCCATAATATCTTTCACTATAGGGGCAAGAATTCGGTGTTTTTGTTTAAGGGGAATTTTTAAGATAATTCAGATGATTATTAAGTTTAATCTCGATTAATATTAAAATCAAATAATGAGCCATTTACGATCACAAAATTCAATAGTGCTCTCCAGCCTTTCACACACACACACGCGCACACACACACAAAAACTCGATCTGGAAAATCCTTGGCATTTAATGGCAATCAATAATAGATGGATCCAACCGAATATAATTGAGAAAGAAAATACAAGAGACAAAAAAATATAGAAAATGAAATGTAGGGGGTAGATTAAATATCCACTGAGAGAGAGAGTACAAAGTATACACGGTCAATGACATATAATAAATACTCCTATCAGGCAAAAAATTATGCATTTTTTCTGAAATTATACTCTAAGGGCGATGAAAAAAAGGAGGGATAACAAAAATTTAAGTCTTAAAATATCCCCTTTCTTATCTCAAATTTTATACATACAAAAATAAGTTCGTTATTTTTTCTTCTTTTTTTTCACTTCAAGAAGGGATAATATTATCCCTCCATTTTGGTGTGATAATATTATCCCTCCTTGAAATGAAAATAAAGAAGGAAAAATAGTGAACTCCTCTTTTGTGTAAAATGTGGAATAAAAAATGAGACATTTTAAGGCTTAAATTTTTGTTATCCCTCATTTTCTCATCCATCAAAGTAAACGCACCCTAACATTGTTAATAAATTACTAAGAGCATCCACAGCCCTTGTGTATTAGGTTGTGTCTTATATGGTTATCCCCACATAAGACACAACCCTTCACAGCCCTTGTGTCTTAGCTTGTGTCTTAAATCTTCATTTCCACAAAATCCTCAATTCTGCACTTCTATTTTAAAATTCCAAATTTTCATTAAAATTATTAATTCAACATTACAATAATTAAAACATAAAATTTTAAAATTAAAAATATTACAATAATTAAAAATTAGGTAAAAAACTAAAAGAATTAAAAAAATTAAAATTTAATGCTTCAAAAAAATAGAATTTTTAAAATTTTAAAAAATATAAATAAAAATAAAAAAAAAATGAAACCAAAGCCCAAACCCCCAACCCCCCACTTTTTCTCTTTTTTTCCCTTCCCACAGTCCCACGATTTCCTCCATTTTCCTCTCTTTTTTTTCTCTTTCCTCCCTATTCCCCTCATTTCTCTTCTTCTTTCCCGATCCCTTTTTCAACTTTTTTGTTTTTTTTCTTCTTATTTACGGCGTGTGTAGCGCATGAATCCCCCTTTCTTGCCATTGACCCGTTTCTTCGCAGAGACCTAGCGTTGCACTTGGGCGTGTCTCCAGCGCGAGGGTAGCGAGGACGACCCGCGTCGATTTGGTGCACGAGGGGTGCACTGTGGATGCTCTAAGTACTAGTAATTGATAGTAAAAATTATTATATGTTGACCATAATAAGTTAATAACAGTTTACCACAATATATTACTCAAGTTTTAATTTTTTTTAAATAAAAATAAATAATCTTAAAGATTGCGATTGACTCAAATCCAAAAACTTTAATCACATTATCATTAGATCATTTCAACATCAAATAGGATGAAACTTTGAATCGGTTCCTCCAATCTATTCATCGCCTCTCCTACAAATACCGTAGGATTCGCATCAACAATGATTGCTGAAACTGCTAGGCATATACAGTGACGGATCCAGAATTTTTAAACTGGGGGTTCGAAAAAATAATATCATAAATAAATTATTTTTTTTCAGTAGTAATTTTTTTTTCTTAACTCCAAAACTCCGACGCAATTTCACCCTAAATTTAAAGTTTTGCATCATCTATGACTGTATGCGCAAATCGTCAAATAAATTATTTGTGTTTGCATTTAGTTTTTTAGTTTGGTTTGTACTTTTCTTTTATTACTTAATCATCGCAGTGCAGCAACCTTTATTAACTACATGAGGCTCCATTGAAAATAAAAAGGAAAAAATAAATTGGGCGCAACCATCCAAGCCCAAACAATATATAAAAATGAAGAAATAGTTATTGACTGATCAGTTTTCTCATTTGATTATTGGTGGGGGTACAAAATTATATTGAATAATATATTTTATATATATTATATAATACTCTGTATTACTATATATATATTTTTTTTTGGAATACGACTGTACTCCCACCGCCCCATGCTGGATACGCCCCTGGGCATATATCATGAGTATTTTTTGCAATGTTATACACGTGTAAGCTCATAAACTGCTCATATAGTGTGAATATTTTTTATAATGATATATTTTTATCTATTTGAATTAATTATAATTATTTGAAACTTATTTTATATACATTAATTAATTTTAAAGATTATAATTTGATGCCAGACACATATTTATCTATTTTCACATATTTTAATTTAATTATAAATGTATATTTTCTATTGTAACTTGAATTCATGTTTTTGTATTGGAAATTAATATATTAAGAGGTAATATATGGAATTGGCCACTTTCCTATAGTAAATTTAAAAATTAGCCTATCAAATAATTTTTTTAAAAATTGACCAATTTTTGTGTAAAAAATAGAAATTTACTCCTAATATTAAAAATTTTAAAGTTTGAATTCACGACTAGAAATAATTCTAATCGTGAATTTGAGTTTTAAACCTTCAATTCATGACAAAAAATATTTCTAGTTGTGAATTAAAACCTTAATTAAAACTTGAATCATGACTAACACTATTTCTAGTCGTAAATTCAAACTTTAAAACTCAAATTCACAACCAACAGTAGCTATTTAGTTGTGAATTCGAGTTTTAAAGCTTTAATTCACAACTAAAATTAATGCTAGTTGTGGATTCGACTGGTTGTGAATTTGCGGATAATTTTTAAATTTTTTATATGCAAGGGTAAAATGGTAAGTGTGGCCAATTTTTTAAATTTTTTTTTTATCTTAGTGACCAATTTTGAAATTAGCTATTCCAAAATGACTATTTTTAAAATCTACTCTTAATATAAGTACACAATAGGTATTGACAGATCATATTGCCATGTACTGCAATTCGACAAGTCGATGAAGATGGTGAAGCTAAACCACAAAAGATTGGAGAGTGAAGATCTTGAAGCGCTTGTGTTGTTAGTTGGCCCAATTTTGGCCCAACAAGCCCATGCCCTATCCTCCTTATTTTGGCAGCCCTCCCATTTCCCCCTTTCAGTCGAAAATTAGTGCCCTTTTGGGGCTGTGACCCCTGCGCTTCTTCTCCCCCATGAACCTCTTCACCTTCCTTCTCTAGATCCTTCTTTGGTAGGCTATTTAAAGAGCCCTTGGTCTGTGGCTGTAGAGGAGACGAAAATTGCTTAGTGTTCTTCCTTTGTGTGGAGGTGCTACCGGTGAAGGTGTAAGGCTTGTTGGCCGATTGTGGTGCCGGCGAGAGCAACGTCCCCTTTGTGATTCTTCGTGGCTTAGTGTGTGCGTGATCGAGAGGAAGAGAGCTGTACCTGAGCCGAGAAGATCGACGCCCCTTGTTCCTCTCTTTGTGTGTTTTTCCTTGCAGGTTGTCGAGGCTGCTGCTACCTCGTTGCTGCGCCGCTGTTGCTGCTGCGTTGTTGCCGGAGGACAGCCGCCGCTGCTGCTGCCCCTGCCGCCGCCGTCCCTGCTGCTGTTCCGCCGCTGTGTTGCCGCTGCTTTGCTGCCCCGGAGAAGGAAGCCTTCAACAACGACGACGAGGGTCGATACTCAACAGCTTGGTTTATCTACAAGACTAATAATAGATTTTTAGCACCTTAGTTATTTAAATATTTTGGAATGTTTGTAATTGGCATATTATTTTGATTTTATGTAATATTATTTGATAAAATTTCTATGCTACAATCGTGTTAGATGCATTTTCATGTGTTTTTGGTATTTATATTTGATTTTTGATATCACGTATCAGATTGTGAAATAAAAATACAAAAGATAAATAAATTCTTACATAAAATATATTCTATACACAATTAAATTGATATTTATAGTCACAAACAAATAATATTTTTTCCTAATATTTAAATACTAATTTTAATTGAAATTTATACCCACATATATATTATATCAATTACCTACACATATAAATTGTGACGTGTCAGTATCGAATGCCACATCATCATCTACATAATTTCCACGTCATCATTATATTATGACAAAAATATATTTATCTACACATAAGAGACACTTTTAGTGACATATATATGTGTCGACAATATTATTATATTTATCGACACATAAATATATATGTGGGTAAAAACCTTTCTCTACACTTTTATTGTGACACATGTTGACATTTGCATTATGTGTGGATAAGCATCTATACCTACACATAACAATACCTTTAACCACATTTACCTGTGTGGGTGAAAACTCAATTATATATTAAAACTTAAAAGGGGTTCGCTCCAATGAGATTGCTATTTTTTGTGAGACCCTGAATAAAAGTGTTGAATAATGCAGTATGTAGTTTTGAATAACAATATTCGAAAAATTTATAAAATTTTCGTTAAATCCCGGATTCGAACCAAGTAAAAAAATTTCTTTTTCAAGTAAATATCAGTCATATGATACATTAAACCAACGCATATAAATCAATCTAATGATAGGTGACTAAAATCTAAAACGATTGTAAGGTTTTTCCTTTTTTTTTTTAATTAGGTACTGAAAAATATTAATTATTACCTAAACTACTTTTTTTACTTTGAAAATATTGCAAATGCTTCCTTCTGTGAAAGAGTGATACGTCGCTGACCATTTATAAAAGCATATTTGATCTTTCACGAACATAAGTACATAACTGACATTATATTTAATCCACGCCAGCATTTTTTTTAATATTATTTTTATTCTACTATCTTAAACATTATTATCGGAATCGTCAAATTTCAAAACAAATAAAAATCAAATCTCAATCTAGCTATTCTTCATTGTAGAGAGAGAGAGAGATGAATGAATTGAAGTTTGATTAATTTATGTACAATTTGTGATCTCATCCCAATAATAATGTATGAGATGTTAGAATAAGAAACAATGTTAAAAAAATTATTAATTCTACTATTGTCAACAATGCTTGGAGATCCCTCATCGCATTTAATATATACATATACCACATCTATATGTATATGATTAAATCTCTATATTAACCGAGGATGCCTTCATCGTCTGGATGTTCTCAAATAGACTAATAAAAATTACTCCATTATACACAAGATTTTTTGAGGCTCACAAATACATTAACATATAATGTGAATGTGCAGCAACTTATATAATCAGTGAAAATAAACCACAATTCGTATTTAAAACAAAAGTTGGAGATACTAATAACTCACGCAAAGCAACAATTAGTCGGCATGCATAGTTTATTAGAAAATAAAACAAACATTTTAGTGACATAAAGAAAATGACTATTTTAAATATAAAAAAAGAAAATAACTAATTAAATTTGATTATATGTTCATATAACAATGCAACATAAAATTCACAGTCGTAGACTCAAATCTGCAGTGGCATTTGCACGAGAGTATGATTAAAATTGCGTTGAAGACATGATAATTTGAGTGTTGGGCGTGAGTGTAATTTTGTAACTTTTTTTCTTATTTGTTTGGCATTCTATACTACTATTGTTTTATTGCTTCCTGTCGTTACTCTGTAACGCTTCGTCAGCCTTCAAAAAGGTTAACAGCAGTAGGTGCATTGATTGGGGGTGGGGGTAGGCACACCATACATGCTCAATATCGTCTTGCTCGCCTACGGCTTTGGGTACAACTTGTAATTTTTTATATCATACGATGCCCCACTTTGTATTTCATTTTTAATTTTATTTATTTTCTTATAAAAAAATTTAATTTTTTAAAATAAAAATCAAATATAATTCATAGTATCATAATAAATTATATTTTTAAAATAATAGATATAAGAATGGGACACAATGACACACATAAAATTGTGGGACACTGAATCTCATCCCTACGAATACACGCTATATATACGTACGAAATTAATGAATTACAATATATTGTATTTGTATTCTTATGACGTAAGAGTATAATAATTTTATACTGTGTTTGTATCAAATTCATATAGTTCTTATATAATACGATAATTAAATTTGTGTTTGTAAGTGTTATTTTTATACAATATATACTCTCTCAATTTCATAAGAGCGTGGACGACACATGTTTTAACAAATGTTAGGTGAACGCGTTATTAGTGGAAGAAGGACACACTTTTATGAAGGGCCCACTTTTATTGATAGAATAATGTTCTAAAATTGAAAAGTACACACTCTTGAGAGACGTCTTAAAATAGCAAAAAAATGCACACTTTTATGGGAATGAGGGAATATAATTAATATTATTTAAAATTTATTTTTATTATTACGGTTTGAATTTGTCATGTTGTGTCAGCGTTATATCATTAGGGCCCGTTTGATTTTCAGTATTGGATTAATCAGGATATAAATTATCCTGATAATTTAGTGTGGATTAGTCATGATTTCTAATCTCAGATAGGTGTTTGATATCATTGGTAATTAATCCCAAAAAGTGTTTGGTATCCATTGAAATAAATTGGATTAACATATCAAATACCTAAATTAGTAGCCTATGGAGGGGGTGGAATAATTAGTGTGGGTTAATCCCATGGGGGAGGTGGGATAATTAGTGTGGGTTAATCCCACAAAATAAGCTAGGGTCTTGGGATAAACCTAGAGTTGACCATATTAGTTTTTTTTTTTTGATTAGGAAAGATGGAAATTAAATTAACCAGAGGGAAAGTTTGGTACCAGCAGTACCAGAGAGAACAAAAGCAGCACAAGGCCTCAAAAAGAGGGAAAAAGAAATGAAACATGGGGAAGGAACCAAACAACATCACTCAGTCAAACCAGCGTGCATCAACCAAGATCGAAAATCCGGGGAGAAAATTTTCAGATTGAAGACATTCTTCCAGCTCCACAGCGTTGTCTTAATATCAAGAATCAGCTTTTCTTTACTCCAAGAGCCATTGTTGAAAATACATTCGTTCCTCGTTTTCCAAATACATCCCACAGTGCAAATCCACAAGCTTGAGAGCAGTAGAGTCGTTTCTTTCGTCCCAAGGCTCGAGAAAGCTCGGAGGTGATCTTTTGCGCAGCAGTGCAGGACCGACTGAATCCCAAGCCATTTGAGAAGATCAAACCAGATATTCATGACACTACATAAATCCATATTAATTTAACTTATCCTGCTAGTGTATCGTGTCAACACTATCAAATATGTGTCTTCTTCGTGTTACATGTATTAACGTTTGTGCAAGTCGTGTTCATCGTGTCAAGCATATCCTTAATAAATCATGTTTGTGTTTATTTTATTGTATCGTGTCGACACCATAACAACACATCACAACAATAGAATTATCCAAATTCAAATCAATTCATATATATTGAACAAGACATACGTAATTTTATTGATATCTTAATATTTAAATTCGAATAACGCATACGTCATTCGACGAATACTAATTCATCATGTTGTCTTACATAACATATTAACATCCACCTTCATTTCAGAGGGAAAAAAGTAAAAAAAAAAAAAAACACCTTAGTATAAATATATTTTTCATATAAATTTCGTGGAAGTTGAACTTGTTTATGCCGTTCGAATATATGAGTTAATTTGAATTTGGATGATTTGAAATTTTTTAAAAAAATGATTTACAATTTGAATAAAATTACATATGTTATTTTTTTAGGAGAAATTACATATGTCATTAGATATATACATAAGTAAATCTGAATTTTGATATTCGATCCATCTAACAAATTTTGACCCGTCAAACAATTCTGCAAAAAAAATTTGCATTATAGTTAAAGTGGGCATTGGTAAAATGATACTTTGTTCGTCTCTTAAAAATATGTTTTTTTTTTTTTTATATTATTTTTGCACGTTCTGTAAAATTATGTATTTTCCACTTTTTGACATTATCCCTACAATAAATCTCTTACTATTTTGTTCAACTGATGCTATTCCGGCACAATATGGCTCGCTGTAATTTTGGTTCAAATAAAAATTGATTCATTTGATTTAGTAAAATATTTTATTTACCTAAAAGCATTATATCCATGAAACTGAAAAAAAAAAAAATAATACCCACATTTATAAAAACGTATAAAAAATGCTCATGAGAGAGTGGAGTTTTTTTTTTTTGGATGAGTAGAATAGACGACTAATAGCTTTTTTTGTATTTTTTATTCATTAAAAGTAAAATATTTTCTCATACAAAAAATAAGTAATTTTTATATGTTTTTAGAGTGATGTATATAATTTATTTTTACTATATAAAATTGAGTATTTCTTAATATTAAACTTACTTTTATTATATTTTATATTTTATTTTCTCTATTTATAATACATTCACCTAATATTTTTTAAAATTCATCTTATTAAAAGCGATTAATATTTTTAAAGATAGATAAAGTATTTTTGAATAATTTAAAAGAGTGATGTGTGACTTACTCTTCACATTCAAATTGTCTCAAATTATTGCACATTTGCACCGACATGAAATGGGTCCCAATTTGTTAGCATCAACTGGTACGTGGACTACAGAGATATGATTATGATACAAATAAATAACGACGAAAATCAGATGCGGTCTGAATAAATTCAAGCAATTACAACTTTACAACATATATAATGGTTAAAGAAATATTATAATTTGAGTGATTTTTTTTTTGAGATCAATAATTTGAGTGATTGGCAACAAATAAACACATACCTCGTCGCGTGCATTTTAGGTGGATTTCATATGAGGGTATTCCATTCCCCCCTCCACCAAATCTTTACCCTTTTCAAAATTGTTAAAATTTGATTAACGGGTTTATGATGTAGCAATGAAGAAAAATAAAAAAAAATAATATTTAAAATTTTACATGATTCAATCGTAAAAATTCACATTCACATAAAATCATCAAAAAAAATTCACTATCAATAACAAAAAAAATAATGACAAAAAAAAAATACAATTACAAGATTGAGCAAAAAATGCTCTCAATATTATCTATCTCTAACTTTGCTCTATTTATCTCAAAGATTATTATATGATATGCACTCCATTTATATCTAATGAACCGTGGGTATGGTTATTAATAGAATTTAAAGTAATCGTCATTCAACAACAAATTTCATTAATTAGCAATCTCGTATCAGCATCCCATCAACATTCAACAATATTTAATATTATGTTAAGCTAACCCTTCAACAATCATAAAAAATATCAACATCAGTTGAAAACTTCGATTGTTTACCATCTATATGCTGATTCACAATTATTCTTTTAGTATTTCTCATTAGTTTGCCACCTGAAACTAATTTCTTCAAATTATTGTCAACAATTACAAGAATGATGCGAATATTTTTTTGAGGGAAGAATGATACGAATTTTAATAAAAAAGATTGAATGTATTTTGAGTGGAATAAAAATTCTACTTATATTATCAGTTTGTGTTAAGCAATTTTACTAAAATTAGAAAGGAGTATAAATTTAAGAGACATAACTAAAATAACAAAAGGAGTAAACATTTGAGGGAAATTGAAAATATAGTTTACTGTTATATATTTTGTGGGGTTCAGATTCAGTGAGAATGCTATATTATTTGAGAAATAAGAATAACGAATAAGCTATTTGTAATGCATGAATACCTATAATTCAATTAATGTGGTTAAATTTTTGCAAATCATTTGGAATAAAATATAAAATCTTAACAGATGCGAAAAAAAAATTAAACAATCAGCGGAAGAAATTATTGATACTTGGCGGTAGTTTGATCACAGGCTTCTACCCTTTCCAAACAACCCGACCCGCCTCTCAGGCCACAAATATCCTATCCGGATCCAACCCTTTATCTATCCACAGTTTACAAAATTCCGCTGCTTAATTCTAAAATCGCTACTGCTAACCTACGATTTATTCTTTAATAGTAGTATATAGTACGGAAAATATAAAAGATTGTGAAAATATTCATTCGCGCGTTTTATCCAATTATCCTAAACTCAGCCGCTAGCACGATGACCAGTTTAACGGCGAGCTTCGCCGCTCGTTTCTCCTCCGCCACCGCGCATTTGCCGGCGGGGAGTCGCGTTCCGCGGCGTGCGTTCTTCCTGCAGCCTCCGACCCGACGCTGTCGTTCGGGAAGAATAGTGTGCTCGGCGGTAATTAGTTAATAGTTCGTACAGTATAGTGATAGCTTATTTGTGTGAAGAAGATAGGGTTGAACTAGGGGGGTGGGGTTGATTTTTTCGGTATTTTTGTTGAGATTACTGTTGTTGCTCTGCTGCTGATGTTGTGTTTTGTTGGAAATGTAGGAACCATATTTAATATCGAAATTAGAGTCCGCTGAGAAGACGTGGAAGGAATTATCGGTACGATTTGGGTCTTTATATTTTCTTGCGAATATTTTTGAGCTTGATACCGCTTACGTGCTTTCGATTTTGATTGACTCTGTTTTTTTGTTTTTAGGATTTTAATGCCTTCTTTTGCCTACTAATTGGAAAATTTGTTACGTAGTTATGAAAATATGTTAGTAGTTGATTAGAGCCAGTGTAGTGACTTTTTAGTATCATGTATATGTATATGTATATAATGGTAACATCAATGTAAATCATTATTGATAATGCTAATTTGCTCAGGACCACTAATTGTGAAAGTAACTGTGGAGAAAACTTTTAATTGAATGGTATTAGCTAGGGCCTAGGGGGTATGGACCCTTAGCATCCTTGGCTGAGGTCTAATAGTGTTATAATCATCTTGAGTTCTCAAGTCTAAATTCATTAGGCCCTACCTGTAAGTATGCGTGGTTTGTGTCTTTCCCAATCTCTGTACGTGCACTTTTTATCAGTTTGTTGTGCTAACATGGTAATTTGACGTATTAGAAGAAATACCTAGAGTACCATTCATATTAGTTGCAATTGTTGCGAGGAAAAATGAATGCTTCTATTTGTTTTTTTTAATTTTATCATATTATCTGCTGATCTGCTCTATTTTGTTTGATGGTGCTCTAAGTTTTAAAGCCCTGTACACACTAAATACTAAAAAATGTTTTGGTAGGTAAAGATTTACGATCGAATCAGGAAAGGTGTATTTATGCTTTACCCAATTCTTAGATTACCTTTCTTTCCACGGAAAGGTCCAAGTAGAGATCATCTATGGTGAAATAAGCATAAGTGCATAACTACATTTGCATATCTGGAACTGGAACCAAGAGGCATAATCATTGTGGCTCGTGATGTGTCTTAGATGTTTTCATGTTTATGGTCATTTATGCTATGGCTATTGGAGTGCATCTTTATGTGATCTACTATTCATTTATTTCCAAATGATCTATTTGGCACTTTACTTTTTCCTCTTATTTGAGAACAACTTCCAAAGTTTGAATGAAGTTTTCTATTTACATGCAAACAAAAATTAGGTTAGACTGGCTGATCCAGATGTAGCCTCAAATCCAAGTGAGTATCAGAAATTAGCACAATCTTTGGCGGAGCTTGATGAGGTAACGTGCTTTGAAAAGTCTACTGAGATCTGTTTCTCAAGCATAGAGCTATTCAATCTAGTACTTTTTTTATTATGTATTTTAACACATTAAAAAGCGGATTCTTTGCACTAGTAGGTCGTGGAGACATTTAGAAGCTTCAAGGATTGTCAGAAGCAGCTAGAGGAAGCAAAAGGTTTACGTCGTTTTATGTTTCTCTTTGGTTGAAGGAATTTTGGAGATCCCCTTTTTGCTTTAGTTTGCATATCTATTTGCTGACTTAATCTAACTTTAAAATCAGCTTTGGCAAAAGAGGCGGGTAATGATGAAGACATGGTTGAGATGATAAATTCAGAAATCGCAAGTTTAGCCAATCAAATTAAAGAGCTTGAAGAGAGGCTAAAGGTTATCCATTCTTTTTGCTAGCTGGTTGTTTTCTAAAATTTTGTCCTAATTCATCAATTGAAACCTCTTTGCTATGTCATACAGCTCTTGCTACTCCCAACAGATCCTCTTGATGCAAGAAATATATTGCTTGAAGGTTAGTTATTTTATTTTGCTTTATGTCAATAGGTAGAAAATTTATGAACTGTAATCAACTTGTTAAGGTAAGGTTATTCTCTAACTTGAAGGGGAGAAGTTTTAGTTCAGCATAATGCAACCTTACAGTGAGTACAACCCTGTCATCAATTCTTCTTCTGGATAAATGGAGTATGCATATTTTTGTCATTTCTTATCCCAAGCGCTTTGCATGAGAAGGTTGCTATTCATTTAAGCGATCGTATTCAGTAGATGAAATATAATTGAGCAGTTCTGAGCTGTCTTATGTCTTTCTTATGGTTTTGAAGCTCTCCGAGCAAGATCATGTTCTGTGACCCCTTAGTGGTGTTTTCTTGGTACAGGTTTAGTTGATACGAGGTACTAAGGTGTTTGATGTTCTTATATACAGTGAGAGCTGGTACTGGTGGAGATGAGGCTGGACTTTGGGCTGGTGATCTTGTAGGTACATGTTTCACTTTTTCTTTGTGATGACTATGTTTTTTCTGGAATTTCCATTAGCATGAATATATGAATTAAATTTGTTTTTACCTTCTTAATCTATGATAGGTACGCATGTATGAGAAGTATAGTGAACGTAACTCTTGGAAATTCTCTCCTGTCTCCAGCTCCGAGGTATTGCATGTTTGCATTCCTGTTCTGATACTATCTTTGCAGATAGCTTAATTATCTTCTGCTTTCAAGGCTGAATATGGTGGATATAAGACATATGTAATGGAGATAAAAGGGAAACGTGTTTATAGCAAACTGAAGTATGAGTCAGGTGTTCATCGAGTTCAACGTGTCCCGAGAACAGAAACTCAAGGTCGTGTACATACATCTACAGCAACTGTTGCTATCATGCCAGAGGTAACTTTTATTTTTTCTGTAAACTGACTGAGTCATTCTGCTACAGAACTTTGATAGAGTTGCATGCTTATTTTCTAAGTCGACAACGTAATAAAATTTTGTGCCATTTATATGATCAATAAATAGAATGGACAAAGGCCATATGTCCTAAACATATTGATTGCATATGAACTGATCCAATTTAGTTTACTTGGTACCTGAATATTTCAAATTGTTTTTATCATATACCCATGTGGCCAATATTTTGGGGTGCGCCAGTTATTATTATTTAGCATCATCTGAAGCAGTAGCTGAATGCTGTCTGATGGCAATCTATGATAGAATTTTGTCTAATTTGAAGCTATTGCTATGTTTGTTGACTTTGATCTATATATTCTCTATCTGCGTTGAACTCATTCTTCGTACCAATGCTGCATGGGGGTCAGGCTGATGAAGTCGATGTGGAAATTGACCCGAAGGATATTGAGCTTACCACGGCAAGATCTGGTGGTGCTGGAGGTATGCTTCCCTTAAGTCTTTGTGATAAACTATTTACAACAGTTAGATTTTCTTGTGACAAGTCACCTTGTCTCTTTAAATCTCCCTTTGGTCTGATGCATGTATTCCTATTGCAGGGCAAAATGTTAACAAGGTGGAGACTGCTGCTGACCTTTACCACAAACCAACTGGAATAAGAATCTTTTGCACAGAAGAAAGATCTCAGCTAAAAAATAAGAATCGTGCAATGCAACTTTTGCGAGCAAAACTGTAAGGCGCAATACACTGAAGTCATGTTATATCTCCTAGTTTTTGTGATTCGTTCTAGATCGATGTCCTGGTCTCATGAATCAACTGTCTAAATGAAATGTGTGTGGAAAAACTAGATTGACTGTGTGACAGATAGCTGATGGCTCTTACTGGGTAACATTGTTCCAGGTATGAGATGAAAGTAAGAGAACAACAACAGAAGTTGAGCAGCCAGCGAAAGATGCAGGTTTGAAATATTCTTCATTTCCATCCATGCTTCATGCATCTTGTTCTCAAATCGTTCTCTATCGAAGCAGGGGCAGAACACAACACTAAACTAGTTCGATGATTTGTTATTTTATTTTTTGGAAAGACACTGGAGTAAATTTATTTGAACATGAACTTCCCCCACACCCCCTTAAGAAAACTAGAAAAGTCTCTTTCTTTTTTCCTTTATGAGGATTCTGCCTTCAATAGTGTGGTCTTTACTAGTAAAATGCTTCGGCAGGTCAACTGCCTTAGGTGACTTGTACAAGAGAATACCTAAAAATTGGCCGTTTTATACTATTATCATCATTGAGCTTTATATCCTGTTGTTATATGCTTTCTAGAGGTCTTCAGTGGGTAAGGAGTAAAGCAAACTGCCATACAAACAAAAATGTATGAAAACGAATATTTCCAACTTGGTGTAATTGATTGCTCCAATGGATTAATAGCATCTCCGCCCTCGTGTATAATTGCTGAAGTAACTTAAATTACCATATCCTGTATCATTGCATGCCCACAAGGCTTCTCATTCCTGTCATGCAGTATTATAACTGCAATAGTTATGCACTATTTTCTCTGGCTGTAAACCCCTAATTAGACTAATATCAAACATATGGCAGGTAGGTACTGGTGCTCGATCAGAAAAGATTAGAACATACAACTATAAGGTATTCCCAGCATTTTGCTACCTTGGGTTTGAATTGCTCAATTGCTTAGTAAATTTTAGGTATCTATAAGCAAAACTGAGAAATTCTGTAAATGATTGTCCTCTTTACTTCCATCATGCTTTATTGATGCGAAAATCTCTGGCAAGATTGATTTCCAGTAGTGTTCAAGGAAGCAGAAATCTTACGAATTGGTGGATATAACTTTAAAGGTTGTTGGGTGCCAAGTTAATTCTTTCTACTCCCTGAATTGCAGGACAATAGAGTTACGGATCACAGACTAAAAATGAACTTCGAGCTCACTTCATTTCTCGATGGGGACATTGAGACGGCCGTTCAGGTGCATGATTTTCACATGCTTTCTCTTGTTTATTTCTTGGCTTGTCTTCTCTGATCTAACTTGTTGAATCCACCATTTGTACTCTTCTTGACATAACCTGTGGGCTTCGAGAAAATTATGGCTGATCTTAATGAGCAGATGTTTCTCCGTGCTAATGCTTTTATATGCAGTCTTGTGCTACGCTGGAGCAGAAGGAATTACTGGAGGAACTTGCCTTGTCTGCAGGTGCCATGGCTACATGATCGTCGTGTTGCTTCACATCTCAACCTCAACGTGCTTTATAGAGCAGTTGCAGAGTTCAGTTCTAAGCATGTACCAGTTGAACTGTCTCTTCACTGCAACATTTTCCCTTTAGGTATATAGCCATCGATCGACCCAAATTTGGTTGCAACATATTGATGCACACGTGATAATGGATATGGGAATTTTTGTTCAGCCATCAATCTAAAAATGCAGTTTTGATTTCTAGCATTTGAGTTTGTATGGGATTTGTAGTTTTGCTAATTATAATATCTCGTTCACCACAAACTGATATGGTTCAGTATGGTAAGGAGGTTGATGGAAAATCGCAACTGAATAATTGTTTCTTCTCATGTTTGTCAAATCTTGTGCATCAGTTTAACAACTCAATATGGTTACAGATTACAGGCGGTAAAAGGTATATAGATAAGTGCAACTGAAGTAATTTTTATTTCAAATGTTAATTTTATAAAATGTTACTAAATTATGGTATTTTTGTTTCAAAATGAATACTAAATTTACTCATTTATAATGACACAATTTTATTTTTAATTTGTCTCATTTATAATGACAATTTTTAAAAATAGAATGTGATTTTTATCTACTTTACATTCTTATGAATCTTAACACTTTTGCTTAATCTCTACGCCTAGAAAAATTATCATTTTGTACACGACAGTGAGATTAATGTGGCCTACTTATTCTGTCAACCAGAATTTAAATTTTACTTGGCTCCTCGTTGTGGATTTGTACATCTACACCTTCGTGCTAAAAATAAATAAAATAATTTAAATGGGACAATAAAAATATAAATGCAATATTTATTTTTAAAGAATTTAAATTTACTAGTCAATTTAATACAATCCAATAATTTAATCACACATTTTATGAAATTAACCTAAATATTAACCAGACTAATTTAATGATATTATTAGTAATGGAAAATGGATTGATCTATGAGTGAAGCGCTTGGTAGTGGCTATATCCTAGTTCTAACTACTCCAACTGTCCATTTTTCTGCCACGTACAACATCAGCTTCGTCACCACTACCAAATGGCAATTGTCAAACTCCCTCCCTAATTTTCTTTCGGCAACTCTATAAATTCTCTACATTTTCGATCAATTCCTTTTCTTTTCTTCACTAATATGCTCAAAAGACTTCTCATTTCTCGCCGCTTCATCTGTCATTACAAACCCACCTATAATTCGGCGAAGAAACCCGACAATTCGGAATCCTTTCCATTTTCTTGGCCGTTATCGGTGGTTTCTTGCCGGCCCATCAACTTTTCTAGAGTTCTTGCCATGGCGGATGGCGGGTCCCCCCCTAAAACCGCGTCGTCGAAGCCCCAGAAGCACACTAACCGGCTTGCAGCGGAGCACAGTCCTTACCTTCTTCAACATGCCCATAATCCTGTAATTTCGCCTCAGAATTTTGTGAAATTAATAAAAAAATTGCATCTTTTTAAGTGGGCTCGCAGTTATGATTTCAGGTGAATCCGTAGAAATATGGTTATTTGTGTTGTGTGAATAGGTTGATTGGTATCCATGGGGTGAGGAGGCGTTTGCAGAAGCTCGTAAAAGAGATACCCCTATCTTCCTGTCAAGTATGGCGTGTTTTACAGCCTAGTTATTGAAAAATTAATTTATTTTTAGCGATAATTATGTTTTGTGGGAGTCATTAGAATAACGTGCTGGGTGTTTTGCATTGTTGCTGTTTACGCGGCTGGCTTGCATTTGAAGTTGGTTACAGCACTTGCCATTGGTATGTATTTTTGGATCAGTTGTGTGTTACATGGATCTTGAACTTTATCATTGAGTTGCAAGTGCAATAAATATCTGAAGGCTGCAATGATCTTTTAATTTTTAGGTGTCATGTAATGGAAGTTGAATCATTTGAGGATGAAGAGGTGGCGAAATTGCTTAATGATTGGTTTGTCAGTATCAAGGTGTGTTTCTCAACTCCTTAGAAGTTAGGAGACTCTTCCTCTGTTCTTTTTTTTTTTTTTAATTGACTAGAGATGTATGTTTGTCAGGTGGATCGTGAAGAAAGACCAGATGTAGATAAGGTATAATCTGTATTGCTTCATTTCTGTCTGCTTTCTTCCATTCGGATTACTTTATGATGGATTTCACTAGTTCCTTTATATACATATAAATTTAAGTGTGTGTGCGAGAGAGAGAGAGAGAGAGAGTCTTCCACCAGTGTAGATCATCATAACATGCTTACTTGGCGTATTCTTTTGTTAGTTAAGCACTAAAATGGCCAAAATTTTAATCTTACTTTTGAAACTATTGGTGTTCGACCAATGTTCCTAGAATAGAAATGTGATAATATCTTACGTCGTCATCCTCCATAGATCTTTATGTACAATTTCTTTAAATAAATTATAATATCTAATGTGCAAGATACTATTTGCCAAACTTGAGGTACCATTATGGGGCAATCATTATGTTTCAATGGTTCTTTATGTTGCTCAGTTTTCCCCATTACTTTTCTAGGTATACATGACTTACGTACAAGCATTATATGGTGGTGGTGGTTGGCCGTTAAGCGTCTTCCTTTCGCCTGACCTAAATCCTTTGATGGGTGGCACTTACTTTCCTCCAGATGATAAATACGGAAGGCCCGGCTTCAAAACTGTACTTAGGTAACAGATATCCGATCCAATTAGTTCTAGGTAGTTGAATATTTGTCTCAGTGAAATTTACCCGGTACCTTTTTTTGTTTATTTATTTAATGGAAAGAAGTACTTATTCTTTGTCCACAAGAACCCTTCATGTTTTTTGTATTTTCAAAGGATTTTCTGTAGTTTGAGGAAATATTTTATCTAATAGGAAGGTTAAAGAAGCTTGGGACACTAAGAAGGAATCCATGGTCAAAGGTGGGGCATTTGCTATAGAACAACTCTCAGAAGCATTAGCTGCCGTTGCGATGTCAGAAAAGCTTCCAGACGGACTTCCAGAGAGGGCAGTCCAGAAATGTGCTGAACAGGTAGAACTTTGGGGGACAAAATTATTTGTTTTGAGCTTTAACTTCTTCTTACATTCGTTTGACAGATTGAGCTCGAACCTTTTTCATCTCTATTTGTGATTTTAGTGTGGTGTCTTCTTCCACCTTGTTCTTTCTTTCTTTATCTTTCATCATTAATTGTTTGTGCTGTTTTTGCCTTTTGCATACATCAGTTGGATTCAAGAATACTCTTTTGCTTAGGTGGCTATATTGAGTCTGCTGCATCATGTTCTTCTTCTTGCTCATAATGTGTTGGCAGTCGTAAAAAAGGACCATGTGTTGTGGACGAGAAATTGAAGCAATATCTTTGTTTGTTTGACTACAAACCAACATCGTTAATTTTAAATGGTTCATTTATTATATGGCAACAAAAAATGGGACTCTAATGTAGCTTCTACTTTGTATTTCTCATCAGTTCTCAAAATATTATACATAGTAAGAGTTGAGTAATACCTAATTTTCTATATTCTGTCATAGCTTGCGGATAGTTATGATTCCAAGTTTGGTGGTTTTGGCTCTGCTCCAAAATTCCCAAGACCTGTTGAAATCCAGCTGATGCTTTATCATAAAAAGAAGTTGAAGGATAACCAAATGCGGGGCGAGGCAAAGCATGACCTGAGTATGGTGGCACTGACCCTGCAGTGCATGGCTAGGGGTGGTATCCACGATCACGTTGGAGGCGGTTTTCACAGATATAGTGTCGATGAATGCTGGCATGGTTAGTTTGTTAACGAGTAGCATACAGTTTTCTCTTCTGGTTATTTGATCAGCATCTTTTGTCTCGTTGCAGTACCTCATTTTGAGAAGATGCTATACGATCAAGGGCAACTTGTTAATGTTTATCTGGATGTTTTCTCGCTTACGAAAGATGTGTTCTATTCAAGCACGTCGAGGGACATTCTTGATTACTTGCGGAGAGAGATGATCGGCCCTAGTGGGGAGATATTTTCGGCTGAGGATGCAGATAGTGCGGAATTTGAAGGTGCCCCGAGGAAGGAGGGTGCCTTCTATGTCTGGACCAGCCAAGAGGTACACATTCGTCGTCATTCATTTGTTTTGTATAAATCTGTTCATATATTTCTTTTGTGTATAGATTGACAACATACTTGGAGAGCATGCTCCACTCTTTAAAGAGCACTATTACATTAAATCGTCAGGCAATTGCGATCTATCAAGAATGAGCGACCCTCACGACGAGTTCAAGGGTAAGAATGTGCTTATAGAGCGAGACAGTACTTCTGCGATGGCGTCGAAATCCGGTATGCCACTGGAGGTGTACCTAGAGATCTTGGGTACTTGTAGAAAGAAGCTTTATGACGTTCGGTCGAAACGCCCGAGGCCATCTTTGGATGATAAGGTAGCACATATCTTATATGTAAATAGACCATTAGCATCTTACTACATATAAGATGATGTCTATTTTATGTTGGATTTCTCAGGTCATCGTGTCGTGGAACGGACTGGCAATTTCTGCATTTGCTAGAGCGTCAAAAATCCTAAAGGACGAACCAGAAGGAACGCAGTTCCACTTTCCCGTCGTTGGAACCAACGTAAGTTGTGGGACTACAAATTTAAAGCATGCATCGTGCGAATTTCTGCAATAATTAATCACTTGAGTTGATTATTATATTTCCTTGATTTATCGTGGTGAACTACAGCCAAAGGAGTATATGGAAGTAGCGGAGAAGGCAGCAGCTTTTATCCGGAAGCATCTATATGACGAGCAGACGAGAAGACTGCAGCACAGTTTCAGGAATGGACCGTCTACGGCACCCGGATTTTTAGATGATTATGCCTTCCTGATCTCTGGTCTTCTAGATATGTATGAATGTGGGAGTTCAACAAATTGGCTAGCTTGGGCTATTGATCTTCAGCAAACCCAGGTAAGGTGTTGATAAATTGCAAAGTAACATGTTGTTTCCGGCTTCTCTAATCTCGTACGAACCCTATATTTTCAGGACAAGCTGTTTCTTGACAAGGAGGGCGGAGGATATTTCAATACCCCCGGGGAGGACCCCTCGGTCCTCCTCCGCGTCAAAGAGGACCACGATGGTGCAGAACCGTCAGGGAACTCTGTTGCAGTGATCAATTTAGTGAGACTGGCATCACTGGTAGCTCCAGCTTCTGATCGTTACAGGCGAAATGCTGAAGTTCTGCTGGTACTTTCTTTGCTTTTCTCTGCAACCCTCTCTCTCTTACTCCTTTGACACTCTCCGTCTCTCTTTCAGGCTGTGTTCGAGAAGAGGTTGAGAGAAACAGCAATGGCCATGCCTCTGATGTGCTGCGGCGCAGATATGCTTGGTGTCCCTTCGAGAAAGCAAGTCGTCGTGGTCGGACACAAATCGTCCGACGAATTCAACAAAATGATAGCTGCTGCCCACTCATCATATAATCCCAATAAAACAGTAAGTCATAAGTACCGCTTTGATATTTTCATGAGATGAGTTTTGCGTAAGACAGCAGATCCGTTACAGAATACCAGTAAAATTACAAATATGCCATCTGATACGAGCTTAAAGTCGCGTGCTTTGATGTTGACACAGGTGATTCATATAGACCCTACAGATGAAGAGGAAATGGGTTTCTGGGAGGAAAATAATGAGAAGATTGCGGTTATGGCGAAGAGCAACTTTGCATCCGACAAGGTCGTTGCGCTCGTGTGCCAGAATTTTACGTGCAGTCCTCCGGTGTACGACCCGAGTTTGCTGGGATCTCAGCTGGATAAGTGAGTAGAGATGTGGACACAGAGACTGCAACAAGTTAGGTCTTTGTTTTAATAAGATGCAGCTGTTTTCGTTTTTGTCCATAGTTTCTTGTATAGGTTGGATAGGAAGAAGCATGTCATGTAAAATTAAGGTTTCACCAAACTACATGTGCTCATCTACATTGCTTACAGTTTACTTATATTAAAACGATCTATACTATCTTAAACGTTTTTCTTTACTAAAATTTGCTTTTGTTAATTTAGAAACAGCAGATCATGCAATTGATATTAATAGGATATTCCTCAATAAATTGTTCATGTTTTTAAATCTTCTGCCAATGCCAGGTTCGTTTCTTCGGTATATGGATATCGGTGGCAATCGAGAATCTACAGATATTCAGATAAAATGATTTCTTAAAAACTTTTTGTTCAGATTTTTCGATTTCAAATTAGGGTTTCTATATTTTGTAGTATAGTACCTAAAGAATACATACTACGGGTAAGTAGGGGCACTTTTTCATGAGCAGCAATTTTTTAATTAAATTTTACAAATAAAATTTAAATTATTTAACAATATAAATATTCGATCGATTAATTTTCTTTATAGTATATCGAAGTCATTAATCAAAGATTCATTCCATTAGCGACCCCCAGATTTTCTCAGGTGTTAGAATCAAATGTTGCTTCGTTCAATTCTTTCAAGTTTGCTGAAAAATGAAGGCTTCCCCAGTATCTGGGTTTGTAGAAATGGAGTAACCACTCTCGCAAGCGCAGAAAACTCATTTTCTCCATCCGTTTCGGGAGAAGAAACGCTACAAAAAGGGTATGTTTTATCCTACCTTCTAAATTCATGTGGATTGTCACCGGAAAAGGCGATTTCCGCTTCTAAATTTGTTCAATTTGACGCCCCTGATAAACCCATCGCTGTTCTCAAATTCCTCGAAAAACAAGGGTTTACTAGATCCCAAATCGCCAATTTAGTCGCAAAATTTCCTGCGGTTTTAGTATACGATCCTCAAATGTCCCTCTCTCCCAAGTTCGAATTTCTGCGCTCCACCGGAATTTCTGAACTGGAAATTCCCACCATTGTGTCGAGATACCCCGACTTACTAACCAGATCGTTCAAACGTAGAGTAGCACCTGTTTATAACTACATTAAGGGCATAATTGGTGCTGCTAATGCTAATACTCTTCTAAGGAGAGGGTCTTGGATTTTTAATCTTGATATTGAGAGTAGGATTGTACCAAATGTGGATTTGTTGAGGGAGGTAGGTGTGCCCCAATAGTTTTATCAAGTTTGCATTGCTAAATTGCACCAACATTTTCTTCCAGGATCGTGTCGAGTTGAAGAGAGTTGCTGATGAGGTGAAGCAGTTAGGGTTTGATCCGTTGAAGTCGACCTTCATATTGGCAATAAATGCGCGAAAGGGGGAAGGAAGTGTATGGGACAAATGCAATGGAGTTTATAGTAAATGGGGCTGGTGGGAGGATGATATTCGAATGGCATTTAAGAAGCATCCCTCTTGTATGCTTTTATCCGAGAAGAAGATATCAGCAGCTATGGATTTTCTAGTTAACAAGATAGGTCGGGAGTCGAGAGTGATTGCAAAGTCTCCGCAAGTTCTTTTCTATAGCCTGAAGGAGAGGATAGTTCCTAGGTGCTCCGTTGTTCGTCTTTGGTTGAGAAAGATTGGAACTTGAGCAGTGTGCTTTCTCCTGTTGAGAGCAAGTTCTTGGACAAATATGTGTCGAGATACACTGAGAAAATGCCCAACTTTATGATGTTTATCTGTCGTATAAAGCGAGTGGCGTGCTTGCTTAACGCCTTCTTCAACTTGTGCAATGTTGGTTATATTCTGCAGCTCAATGTTTTGATTGTTCAATGCTTAGTTATTTCTATTAACACTATAATGTGAGAGTTAATTAAGAGTTCAATGACAGGCACATGCCCTACTTATGCTTCTAGTGTTTCTATTTGGTTTATTGAAACAAAAGGTCTGGTTCAGGACCATGCCTTGAGCTAATAATGTAGCTGTTGTTTAACGTTATGCTTTATGATTGAGAAGAAAATCTCAGTAGTCAGTTGAAGATGTCTGCATAAGAACATGCTCGTTGTCACGATGAAGCTTTGGTAGACGAAATCATCCGTGGAGAAATCAGGTAACAGCAGAATCACAATCATTGATTACTGATAAGCATTCAAATTTGAGTGAAAATTACAGAATACCAACATATGCGAAGCCTATTACAATTTTATTTATGGTGATGATCTTATTCATGTTTCTTGATTCATTGTGCCTCAGCAGCGAGCGAAGTCTGCTTCAACAACTTGGAAACTCTCGCGGCCAAGCTCTGCCTCGCGGTAGGCGATACTCCTTGCTTCCCGATGATGGACTCGAGAATCGCCTCTGCTAGCAGTTTGTTCTCTATCACAGCTTTGCCTTGCTCTGGAATGGAACCATCTTTGGAGAAGGCAATCTGCAGGACAAAACTCTGTTAAAAATCGGACGTTGAGTCGAACAACAACGGTGGGAAATGGTTACCGTGAGTGAGCCAGCAGGTGATTGAGTGAAGAGGATGGATGCCCCAGGTGAGAAGCTTTCATCCTTGAAGACTTGAAGAAATTCCTCTACTGCTTTGCCCTCTGCGTCTGTGTATTTCCCAACTGCTTTCCAGTAAGCAGTGCAGTTCTCTGCAACTTTCTCCGAGTATTGCTGCCCCGTTAGCGGCAGAATCATCGTCACTTTCGTCAGTTTCTCAAACGGACCTAACAAAATTTATGATTTTTCATCAAGTAGTGTTAAAAATGGTGGCAAACAATTGCTAGGGCTGTTGCCATTACCGGCGATGATTTCGCGAATGAAGTCGGCGGAATCGGCCAGTTCATCGACGGTTTTGGCGCCCCACTTGGGCGCGAGCGCGGGGATGGCGGTGCCCTCCATGTAGACGGCGATGGCGGTGAATTTGACGAAATTCCCTTGGATCTCCATCCCTCGCACCCCTGCGCACATTAGCCACGACCGCCGCTCGGAACAGTGAAAGTGTGATCGTAAGATGTGAGAGGGGACTAACCTGCGCCGCCGAGGAATAACGTCTTGTCGGAGCCCGGTGGCTTCGCTGTGGGTGGGAATACCACGGACTCCACTTGGAGCTGTGTTACGGTTGGCGTTGCAGACATTTTCTCGCAGTCGGAGTATGTTGCAGAGTTGAAGGTGAAGGTGAAGATGAAGGTGGTTAATAACAATGGGGTGTAGGGAGCTGAGGTTAGGTTAGTAACGTCACGCTAGGCGATAGCCACCACGAGTTTTACCTACCAGCCCTGTTCATTCATGAATACTCATTCAACCAATTAAATACTTTGGTGGAAATCAGCATTTGTTCAAATATCAGAAAGATTTGATTCTACATCATAATTATTCACTGGTACCACTAATTTTCATAATCCTTATCCTTCTTTCGATTCGATTGCACTTACCTCGAATTAGTGACCTAACCTAACTAATCATCCGATGTTACAAAGTTCTTCAAATAAAGTTAATTAGATATTGATATTAATAAGCTCATTCTAATTAAAATATTTGTTGAGTTGAAATTTAATAAGCTTAGAGGTCGACCGATTTGCAGCACTTTTGATTTTCCATGATTATAAATTATCAAGTGATTCAAATGTTTGCAATTATTCATTGCAGCAGGCTGATTAGGGTTCCGACGAGAGATGCCATTAACGTCGCCCCACAATTTGTCGCGCATTTCTCCTCTCGAAAACTACCTTCAGATTTCAGCCGCGGCGACGCCACTTTCACCATCAGTTACCTCACAAATTCATGTGGATTGTCGTTGAAAGACGCCTTCTCCATATCCGCGAAATTGTGCGTCAAATCGCGGGAGAATTCAGATGCAATATTGCAGCTGCTCAAAAGGTACGGATTCACAAATGCTCAGATCTCCAGACTGGTCAGGAAATGGCCGGGCGTTCTTCAATCCAGCGCCGACAAAACCCTATCGCCGAAGCTCGAATTCTTCCGCTCAATCGGCGTTCCGCCCGCCGCCTTGCCGCAGAAGCTCTCTGAATACCCGTTTCTGTTGCGGCGGAGCTTCGACAACTATTTCACCCCATGGTACAATTACTTGAAAAGCATCGTTCAATCTGACAAAAACGTGGTCGCCGTGTTTCTCAGCAGTCCAAGGGCGTTCACACACGGCTGGCCGGAAAGGATTCCTTCCAACATCGGTATTCTGAGAGAGAGAGGGGTACCCGAGTCTTCAATCACTTCGTTGATAGTGAACAAGCCATCGATGATGATTCTGAAACAGGACAAGTTCGGCGCCTGTGTTGATCGGGCTGCCGAATTGGGACTCGCGCCGTCGAAGGTTGTGTTCGTTCGCGCCCTCCAAGTGTTCGGTAGATTGTCTGAGTCGACTGTGAAGCATAAAATGGACGTTTACAGAAGGTGCGGTTGGTCCGAATGTGATCTAAATGCTGCATTTTTAAGGCATCCCCTTTGCTTGAAACTTTCCCAGAAAAAGATCAGAAGGAACATGGATTTTCTTGTGAAAGAGATGAGAATGAAGGCGAGTGAGGTCGCGCAATGCCCCTCTGTTCTTGATTACAACTGCGACACAAGAATGAGGCCGAGGTGGATGGTTGTGAGAGTTCTGAAAGCAAGAGGGTTGATGAAGGAATCAAGGAGCATCACCAGCTTGTTTCATATGTCGGAGGTCAATTTCTTCAACAGATACATCGCTCATCACCACAAGGAATTTCCCGAGCTGTTGGATATCTATCGAGGCTCAAATGCGATATCCAAATCAACTTGATTTTGCTGCTCATCACAAATGTTGGTGTGTTCTCGCTCTCAATTCTTATCATATTTCAATTTTTGACTTCTTTGATGATCCATGATTGAGAACCAAATGTCTAGTGGGACATTAATTCGTCATTCATGACAATCTGAATGGCATGTTGCTATGTAGCTTATTCTATATATTCAACATTTAAATTCCATCACCCAAACTAAAGGCTTTTTATGTTCTAAATGTGTTAATTTTGTTTGTTCACAAAAATATATTCCAACTCGTTCTTGAAAATAATCTCACTAATTTCTGAAAGGAAAATATGGTGTTAAATCGGGTTATCTTTGTGCTACCCATTTTTACAGCTCTCATGAGAATTCGTCAAGCTCGGGGTCAGAGAAATGGTGGAAGTTTTTCTGGGCTCTCGATCTCCCACCTAAGGTGCTCCATTTTGCTTGGAGAGCCTTACATGATTTGATTGCTATGAATGTGAACCTTGCCAATCATCATGTCCCTACACATGCTATTTGTTTTTGGTGTAACAGGGATTGGGGAACTACCTGTCATGGGCTTTTGTGGTGTTCGAGAGTTAGAGAGTACTGGAAGC
Source organism: Salvia miltiorrhiza (assembly GCF_028751815.1). Taxonomy (NCBI): domain Eukaryota; kingdom Viridiplantae; phylum Streptophyta; class Magnoliopsida; order Lamiales; family Lamiaceae; genus Salvia; species Salvia miltiorrhiza. Next base: position 6,631,567 of record NC_080394.1, on the reverse strand, counting down.
AAACGGTTTTTTGGGAAGATATCAAACCTCTGCAACGTCTTACTCTGATGGATATTTGCCGAGCTGTGACATGCAAGCGGGGGCAGAAAGGTCTAGAACTTTGGCTTTTCCTTCTTTGGATGACTTGGAATTTTCTATGTGACCTCAAACATGGTAAGCGTAAGGCCACAAATTCTCTCAACTTGATCGAAGGACAGCGGTTTTTGGAGGCTTTTCAGCAAGTCCGAGACCGTGTTTTGATTGAGCATCAGCTGCTGCCAAAGGAGGGTACTCGTCACTGGTACCCGCCGCCTCCGGGGGTTCTTCGTGTTGATGTGGATGTGGCGTTTCAGGAGGCGGGCAGTCGTGTTGGAGTGGGCTTCATCCTTCGAAATTCTGGAGGATCTATCATTGCCGCTGGGTGTCAAAAAATCGGCTTCTCAGCTACGGTGTTATTGGGTGAACTTCATGCTTTGTTGTTGGCGGTGGGTTTTTGCTTGGAAATGGATTCGGGGCCGGTGGTTATGTTTTCGGATTCTCTTCTCGCTATACATGTTCTTCAAGATAACCATCACGGGTCGGACTCTCTTTGTGACGATCTCTATGAGGCCTTTGCTCATGCCCGTCAGTCCTTTGTTCTTGATTTCTTTCACGCTCGTCGTGAAGCTAATCGTGCAGCTCACGAGCTTGCCCGTTTTTCTTTGTCTACTTCTGATGTAATTATCTGGAAGGCCGACTTTCCAAGTTGGCTTCTTGATATTGTTGCTTCGGATTTGCTTGTATAATATGCTCTACTTTCCCCTCAAAAAAAAAATTATTACCTTTTTCTTGTGATAGGTTGATTAATTTTGGTCTTCTTTTGTCATCAAATTCTTCAAATACTCGAGACTTTGGCGGTGATTGGTGATAATTAATTAATTAATTAATTGTATTTTAAGATGAGATGGGCTGTAATGGAAATAAGAAGGCCCGAACTAAAGTGAAGAATTTTCAACACAATTTCAATCTTTCTTCGGTTTTCTTATTTATGTAAATGGGATTAATAGCAGATTTTTTTTTATTTATTTGCCTTTTTTATTTAAGCAAATGGGATGAATATTTTGTATGGCTAGTTATAAATTTTGAGCAAGTTTCTATTAAAAATAATAATAAAAGGAACAATTCATGGCTCTTCCTTTCCTTTTAATGGGTAAAAAATAAAATTCATAAAATAAAAATAGTTTACAACATACTAGGATATATCTTAGAAATTATAACAAAAGACCCTAAGATAGTTTACATAAAATAAAAATAGTTTACAACATACTAGGATATAGTTTAAACCCTTCATCTGAGCTGAGCAAAACCTCAAAAAACAAAAAAGACCAAAAAAAAAAAAATAGCATAGAGAGAGGCATGGATAGAACTTAAGAGAGAAACACAACACTCCTACGCCAGAAACATAAAGCAAAGGGAGCAACCTCCGAACAAGTCCCTCCTTATTATGGGAAGATGACGTAAACCAGGGGGCTTAGCCCACTGACCACCGGGTCCTCACTTAAGTGAAGTGACCCGGGTTCGATCCCTCTTGGGAACGAATTGGTGATTGGAGATATAAGGTGGAGTTTGGTGAATGGAGAGATAAGGTGGTTCTTGGAGTGGATGGAGAACTAACTACTAACATCTAACATGACTTTGACCGATCAAAAAAAAAAAAAAAAAATTATGGGAAGATGACGTAAGCTGTAATGGGCCCAGCCCAAACACAAATAGCAGTTCTACCACACCGAAAAAGCAGGAAATATAGACCACTTTATAAATGGGCTGGGTAGCTAAGAGGTTGCCGGGCCTGGTCGCGCGGGCCTGTGACCTAAGCAGGGGCATTAAGGCGGGATCGGAGGTTGAAGAAGTGGGCTGAACCCACCCAGGCTGAACTTGGCCCCGATAGAAACTCCCTCTCATAGAGAAGGGCCCAGCTGCGGGAAAGGCGTAAAGCCCAAGGACTGTGACGCAAAAGCTCGATTCTCGAGCGGATTGGATCAATCCTCTCATAGAGAGAGGCCCGTCTCGATTGACGAGTTGCATCAATGTGTCTGGGGTTGTGTTCTGTAACACGTAAATTGAGCTGACTTGGCAGAGCAGCGTGCGCCGATTTGGTGGGGCCTTGTTGATGATCCACAGCCGGGGTGGGTTAAGACCTCTCCCTTCAACCGAACCTCGACCTTTTGCCATCTTTACTTTAATACAATTTCAACTTTTTGCTATTTCGATGTTTCTCTTTTTTCTTTAAAAAAAAAATTAATAGTACAAGAGATATCTGAATATAATCAATTATGCAATTATACAATACATACGCAGACGGGACTTCAACACCACACAACGGTGAAAAAATAGCACCGCATGTAGATGGAAATACAACACTATCCCAAAGTGGGAAAACATCACCGTACGCGTGTGGGATTGAACCCCAGAGCTCTCACAAATGAGAATCTTTGGGTGCCTCAGCTTTATTTTTATTTTTTCCTTTCACATAATTAGATTATACTATATTACTAAATTAAAAAGACTATATGTTGGTAATAAATACTCCTTCAATTGTGACATTCTATTCTTTGTAAATGACCCTACAAACTTCTCATTTCAATATTTATAAAAAAGTATCATACTCAATCTCCACTCAAATACAATTATCATATTTTTTCTTAACACTCGTGTCATCTTTATTGGGTCACAATTTTTAGGAACGGATGGAGTATCTAATATGTTACTCCATCCATTAATAATGACTCATTTCACTTTTCATTTGTCCTAAAAAAAGAATCTATTTTTTTTTATAAAAAGTTGTGGACACTGCCACTTCTTTCTTTATCTTTGTAGATTTGTAGTCTCACTTATTTCTCTTCCTCGTAGTAGAAGTTAAATATCTAAAATTTAAAAATTCAAGTGACACATCAGAATTTTATAAACTAAGACGACACGGCTTAACTTCAAAAATTGAGAAGATTTCATGACACGTTTAGAAAAATAAAAAATTACATTTTTTGAAGGTTATGACTATAGACTATAGAGTATTTAATTTGAGGCCTATGAATTATAAGATATTTAATTTAGAAGCTATGAACTATAAATCAAAATGATAAATTTATAATAATAATAATAATTATTATTATTATTATTATTATTATTATAAATGATGGAATGTTATGGATAAATCGGAGACTAGGAATTGAATCGACCATTAACTAATTGCATTTCCAGATGAGATGGACTGTAATGGAACTAAGAGGGTGTTTGGCTAAGCTTATAAGCTCCTTCAAAGTGTTTGACAAAATAAGTTCCTAAACAGCTTATAAGCTCCAAAAATAAGCTTTAAGAGCTTATAAGCTCCCAAAAAAATAAGTTTCTCTACCCCAACTTATTTTTGTATAATCTCATATGCAACAATCTTTTTACAAATATTTTTCAACTATAATTTATTATTTTCATCATATATCATTTAAGTTCATTTTTCTTCGATTTTTTCTCTAAAAAAATATTTTCTCTCTCTAGCTTATAAGATCAATTATCTAAACACTTTGACAACTTATAAGCTCTTAAAAATGATATTTTATAAATTCTTGAAACATCTTATAAGCTATAAGAGCTTATAAGAGCATCAGCATCGCTGGGTGCGAAGGCCGGATCGAACCCGACCTATCGCACCCAGCGCCGTTGCTGCACCCGGGAGCGAAGGGAGGGGGGCGATGGGTCGCACTCGGCAATAGTGGGAGCGAAGGAGGGGGCGTGTAAACACGCGTCCCTTTTCAAACCACTTCTATTGCACCCACTATGGGTACAAGCGTTGCTGGAGTGGGTGCAAGCGTTGGAAGCGTTGGAGGTGCAAGCGTTGCTGGAGTGGGTGCAAGCGTTGGAGGTGCTCTAAGCTCTTTAAAATAAGTGGTGAAGCACAGAATCACCAACACCTAAACTAGAAACTAGAAAACAATAAACGGCACACAGATTTACGTGGTTCGGCCATCAAGGCCTACATCCACGGGAGGTTCTTCCTTCGTTTCACTATACTTTGAGAGAGAGTTACATATTACAAGTGTGTTGCTTGAATGAGTTAATCCCCGAGTTTTCCAATAGATGTGCTATTTATAGTTTGTGAGCAAACCCTAATTCTAAAAGCCCACTCATCTAGTCAATTGGGCCCAAAACTCAGTACAATGGTCTTATTCCCTGTGACAGCCCGCACTCAATTTATTTATTTAAAATTGTTTATCTTTGAATTATTTAAATTTTAATTGTTATGAAGTCATTGAAAATTTTATTATACTCAGTTTATGAATTTTCTAGTCGCGCTCCTAGTTGGATATAAGACTTTGAATTATAGATTAATGTCTATAAATATAGAAATTTATATCCTTACTTTTCTTTTAAATTTGGACCTAATAATCTACTATGTTAAGCATTTTATTTTACATTGGGCCTGATAGTGTACATTGGGCCTCTTTATATATTTGACCAGCTTATGTATAAATTTGGTGAATAAATGTTTGTTTGATTTTAATTCTGAGATGTAGTTTGACGTGCTGTTCAATTCCAATAGCCACCTGATCTTACTTCACCATTTTTCAGCCACGTATCACTCCAATTCTTATCTCATTTAAATTACCTCATCTCCATCAGCCCTTACCATTTCATCTCTGGAAAATTTCGTGAAGCCTCAAACTTGTTTCAGTAAATTCCTGCGATCATCATCTTCTATAGAACTTTCAGTTTGGGTAAATTTATCTTCGGTGATTTTAAAACATCAAAGCAAATTCTATTTTTCTGCCTTTCTAAGAAATTTCTGTTCTTGAATCAAATCCAGCATAGACATGTTTATAATCAAATATTTTATTCCTGAAACATTTATCTAATTCATGAGAAAACATAGATGTTGAGTATTGACCCTCGTCGTCGTTGTTGAAAGCTTCCTTCTCCGGGGCAGCAAAGCAGCGGCAACACAGCGGCGGAACAGCAGCAGGGACGGCGGCGGCAGGGACAGCAGCAGCGGTGGCTGTCCTCCGGCAACAACGCAGCAGCAACAGCGGCGCAGCAACGAGGTAGCAGCAGCCTCGACAACCTGCAAGGAAAAACACACAAAGAGAGGAACAAGGGGCGTCGATCTTCTCGGCTCAGGTACAGCTCTCTTCCTCTCGATCACGCACACACTAAGCCACGAAGAATCACAAAGGGGACGTTGCTCTCGCCGGCACCACAATCGGCCAACAAGCCTTACACCTTCACCGGTAGCACCTCCACACAAACGAAGAACACTAAGCAATTTTCGTCCACACTACAGCCACAGACCAAGGGCTCCTTAAATAGCCTACCATAGAAGGATCTAGAGAAGGAAGGTGAAGAGGTTCATGGGGGAGAAGAAGCGCAGGGGTCACAGCCCCAAAAGGGCACTAATTTTCGACTGGAAGGGGGGAAATGGGAGGGCTGCCAAAATAAGGAGGATAGGGCATGGGCTTGTTGGGCCAAATTTGGGCCAACTAACAATATCTCCACCTTTGGCCCAATCACGGTATTGTGTGCATCAAAGAGGAAGCTGTACCATAATCATCATCGCCGAGCCCCCTGTTAAATCACAAAGAAATAACAGGGAAACACAAGACCACAAAGGTCAACGGGTAAACTAACCAAGTCAATTCCTGCAAAACACAAACAAGAGAAAGACAACCACCAAGCACGAAGCACACTAACACAAAGTTAGTCTAGCACAAAGGGCCACAAAGAGCTAGCACAGATCACAAAGTACACATGATCACGAAGATAACATGCGACACAAACGGTCATCACAAAGTAAAACTCACAAAGCCACATAGACACAAAGCTACATAGTCACAAAGCCTAAACAATCACAAAGAACAACACTAAGGCATTAAGAAAGAGCTCCACCTTAGAACACATCACTATTGGTTTCATTACCAATTACATTAGCATGCTCTACATCTTGTTTTTTCTTAGGGTGAGGACAATCCTTAATATAGTGACCAGTTTCACCACAGTTATAGCACTTCCTAGGCTTATATCTATGATTAGACTTATCATTAAATCTCTTTTCACCCCTAACATGCATGACTTTGTCCGGTTCTTGAACACAAATATTAGAATTTAAATCTAATTCCTTATTCTTTAAAGCACTCACAACAGTGTCAAGCATCACATTATCTCTACCATACTTAATAGCAGATTTAACATCACTGTAAGAGTCAGGAATAGCATTTAAAAGAGCATACGGAGCATACTCATCAATATGTTTATCACCCGTCAGTTTTATATCTTGAACTAACTTAGTGAATTCATCAACATTTTCATCAATTTTCTTATTCAAATCAAGTTTGAAACGGAAAAAACCTTTCAATCAAAAATATCTTAGACGGCAACGAGGTTCCAGTGTACAACTCCTCTAACTTAGACCATAGTTCTTTAGCAGAAGTCATTCTCCCTACTTTTCTAAGAACACACTCAGACAAGTTGAGAACAATAGCAGACAAGGCAAGACGATTCAATTGAGTTTTCTTTTTCTCATCAACATCTTCATCATACGAATCATCAATTACTTGATAAACATTTTGTTGAATTAAAATACATTCCATTTTCTGCTGCCAAAAACCGAAGTCCGTTTTACCATTAAAATGAGCTAAACCATAATTTGCCAAAGAAGACATCGCAACACGAAGCAAATAATCACAAAGACTCACAAAGATTGACAACCACAGAGTTTACAGCGGAAGTAAAAATAAGAGACCAAAAACACTATTCACGAAATCACTATTCACGTGAATAGTAACAGCGAAAAAAAAAATTAGATCAGAAAACAGAATTCGACACACGAATCCTAGATATCTACCAGCAGATAAGCACCAAGCCTAAACTGCACCAGATGGCAGCAACTAGAAATTGAAAAACAAGAGAGGTTTAAGCCGCTTTACCAGAGCGGGATCCTAAGGTCAGGACCCCGACTTACCAATGCGACGACGAGGTCAACCGTGGCTCTGATACCACTGTTGAGTATTGACCCTCGTCGTCGTTGTTGAAAGCTTCCTTCTCCGGGGCAGCAAAGCAGCGGCAACACAGCGGCGGAACAGCAGCAGGGACGGCGGCGGCAGGGACAGCAGCAGCGGTGGCTGTCCTCCGGCAACAACGCAGCAGCAACAGCGGCGCAGCAACGAGGTAGCAGCAGCCTCGACAACCTGCAAGGAAAAACACACAAAGAGAGGAACAAGGGGCGTCGATCTTCTCGGCTCAGGTACAGCTCTCTTCCTCTCGATCACGCACACACTAAGCCACGAAGAATCACAAAGGGGACGTTGCTCTCGCCGGCACCACAATCGGCCAACAAGCCTTACACCTTCACCGGTAGCACCTCCACACAAACGAAGAACACTAAGCAATTTTCGTCCACACTACAGCCACAGACCAAGGGCTCCTTAAATAGCCTACCATAAAAGGATCTAGAGAAGGAAGGTGAAGAGGTTCATGGGGGAGAAGAAGCGCAGGGGTCACAGCCCCAAAAGGGCACTAATTTTCGACTGGAAGGGGGGAAATGGGAGGGCTGCCAAAATAAGGAGGATAGGGCATGAGCTTGTTGGGCCAAATTTGGGCCAACTAACAATAATAGAGAGTAAAATTCTGCTACTTTTCCAGTAAAGAAATTAGAAAACTAAGAAATGGAAAATAGAAGAAGTTGAAGTGGATTTTGGGGTAGATAGGGGAGGGGTGTCTGAACGGCGCCGGTGTGGAGAGAAGGCAGGCAGCGCCCTCGCCGGAGAAACAGGGGTGGCGGCGGTGCCAGATCTGGAAAAGGGGAGGAGGCACCGAAGCAGCTGTGCTGTCCGTCGAGGTGATGGCGGCGGCACCCGCTGCTTCCAGTCGAAGAAAGAAGGGGACCACGCCGGGCTGGAGGAGACGGCGTCGGGCGTAGCGGCGGCGATGGCTGGCTGGGGGAGTGGCGTCGTGGCCGTCTGGCCGAGAGGGTGAGAAGGGTCGGGAGAGAGGTTGAGGAGTCAGAAAGAGGGAGGCTGGGAGAGAGAGATAGGCTGGGAAAGAGAGGAGAGGCGCCGGGCGGCGGCGGCGGGAAGGCTGAGAGAGGGAGAGAGGGTGGTGAGCTGGTGTTGTGTGCGTGTGTGAGAGTGTTTGTGGGTGCGTGTGTAGTGAGTTGAGAGTGAAGATTTATGGATGAAGAAAAATGAATGTTGGGTTTTTAATTCATGGGCCTAACTTAATTAATTATTTGGGCTAAGATTTGTAGTTTTTATTATTGAATTGTTGGGCCATAAACTGGATCTTATATATGTTTAATAACTGGGCCTTATATTTTAAGGGTGTGTTTGATATATAAAGTGAGATAAGGGATGCTAAATAAGATCTAGATAAATAATATAGATTAAGTGAGATTGTTAATATTTTATAAGTGTTTGATAAATAAGATATAAATACTAAGATAACTAATATTATTGTTTGATACAAAAGATACAACTATAGATTAAAGAGTAAAGTACAATTTTAACCTTATATATAAATAAATAAACTAAATAAAAGAAAATTTTAAAAACAATTATCTAATCCCATCCCACCACCACCACCCCCTACCAGCCGCCCCCACCCGTCCAAAGTTTTACTTGATAGTAACAATTACCGACAATGGATCTCTTTGGAATTTCACGCATGCAAATTTCCAATGGAAAATTTGTTCATATGTATCAAATTGACATAAGTAAAAAAAGTGTATACAAAGTAAAAAATGGTAGTACTATTTATTTCAACAAATCATGAGTCAAAAACAGCTGCGGAGGTCGCCGGAGCCCATCAAATACGGCGACCACCCCCGTCACCAGACCACGCCTCCCCCCCTCCCCCTAAGTCTAACAACATCACCGCTCCTCCTCTTCCTCAGAATTCTTTCACCTTTTCCCATCCTCGCCGCGGCACCCCCAAATTTGCGAAAATGAACAACCCTTCAAATTTTGTTGCAGACCAAATTAATCTCTTCCCCCACCCTCCGACAGCCCAAATTTCTCCACCTTGGAAAATCGTTCCCAGCCACCGCTGCAAAAAGGGATCGGCGACCCTTCCCTCGAATTTCTTGCTGCGCCGACAACCCCTCAAAATCGTTCCCCTCCGTCCAAAAAGAAAAACCAGCAGTCCCCAACTCCATTGAAGTAATTTTAGGGAGAAAATTGGAAACACAAAACTAATCTAAATCACTGTTCAAAGTGAGAAAACCTATCTGGGAGGGGGGGCCGGATGTATTTTCTAAATGCTACAGTGGATTTGGTGTGGGCTTCAGCTTTTTTACGGGCCTGAAAGATTACCAGAATTGCCTATCAATCATACAGATATGGTGAGAAATATTATCTATCTCACCTAATAAACCCTATCAAACACACCCTAAGTATATATTAGGTCCAATTTTATTTTTATACTAAAAGATCTCTTATAAACTATTAGACCAATGATTTAAAATAAATTCTTAATATTTATATTTATATTTATATTTATATTATTTCTAAATTTCAAGTAGCTCCTTATATTGGTTATTTGAATGTTATCTGACTAGGTGCGGCGCGACTAGGACGTGGACTGTGATTTTGAATTATCGAAGTTAAATTTTCAAGTCAAGTTAAGGTGTGGGATTTATTTTAGTACATGCCGTGGTTAATTCTTGTCCATTTTAATAATATGTGTTTACCATATGTGTTGTGACGTATATTTTGAGGATATCGCTAGGGGCCCGTAAATAGGGTCCAGGACTTCACCGTCCTTGGGTTGCCACAATGCGATTTGAGGTATATTTTGAGGATGTCGCCAGGGGCCCGTAAATAGGGTCCGGGACTTTAATAGTCCTTGGATTGCCACAGTGCGAATATTGAGGATATATATGAAGTGACCGTATGTGTTACCGTTTTATTAACGTGGATAATTATTGCATGATATCCCACACTAAGTATACTTTGTATGCTTATTTCCCTTATTTAACATTTTCAGGTAACTGATGTTGGAGACGCGTGGAGGGTCGAATGGGCGCGTCGAATCTTTTTGAGTCAAAAGAAATTATCTTCTTTTGAACCTTGTACAGTATCAGATACTTTTGTTTTAGTAATAGCGTTGGATTTTCAAACTGTTTTCCAGGTCATGTTTGACTTTGTACGTTATAGTATCGTTGTGTTATGTATATATTAGGGTTTGATATTTTTGAAGTTATAAAAAATTATTGATTATACGATGTTAGGTGTTAAATAGTTTCTTTAATTTATATTTTATTCTTTAGTTAGATAGGGTGTTACATTCCCGAAGTTGAACTATCATACGTAGCTGCGCAGGAAAGGCACTTTGGTGGCGCTGCTCTGACTGCGCAGCGCTGCCGCGCTGCTTTGGTCTGCGCTGCTCTGCTCTGGTCTGCGCTGCTCTGGTCTGGCTGCGCAGGAAGGCACCTTGGCTGCGTGGGAAGGTTTCTGTGTGCAATCATTCTTCACTCCATCTACTTAGGTGGATTTCTTACTCTTTTATCCAAGATATCCGATAGTACCTGCGCTGTTAGTTTCTGTAATAATAATAATAATAATAATACTCCCTCCGTCCGCCAAGATTATGTAAAAATTACTATATTTGGCGTCCGCCAAAATTATGTCACTTTCCTTTTATGGCAATGGTCCCACCATCTTTTTTAATATTTTATCATTACTAACACTCTTTATTTACAAAAAACCCACTCAAAATTCAATCTCAACCACACATCTCATAAAGTGGTGGGACCATTTCTCCACTACATCAAAATCATCACCAATTTTATTAAATCTCGTGCCCAAGCAATTTTACATAATTTTGGCGGACGGAGGGAGTAATAATAATAAGGTAAAATAGGCTTAGATTGCTAAGCACAGCGCTGATGGGAATTACAGTCCTCATCAGCTACTCCCCCCTAGTCTAGTTGAACAGCGTTCTCTTTGTTCAACTAGTGGTGTGTGGTGTGAAGTCAGCGCTGTGCTGCTCTCCCGTGTCAATTAAGCATACACGATTCCCTGCGACTTATTAGACAAGAACTGTCAATCTTTGCAAAAATGATAAAGACAAAGTATTTTAATGCTAGAAATAAGCTGAGATAAAAGAGATAGCAATTATTCCTTTTGATTCGTCGAACATCATTAAAGATAATAAAGGGCTTAGATAACCTGTGCTGGGAAGACTCAAGTGATCTGCGTTGACAACCTCGCGCTGACTGCGCTGCACCGACTGCGCTGACAACCCCGCGCTGACTGCACTGCACCTACTGCGCTGACAACCCCGCGCTGACTGCGCTGCACTACCTGCACTGACAAAGATGATACACTCCCGCAGCGCGGCCCTTGCGGCCCTTAAGATGGTACATTTCCGCAGCGCGGCCCTTAAGATGGTACATTTCCGCAGCACGGTCCTTAAGATGGTACACCCCTGTCTAACTTTTGCGGCTTACGATATTCCTGCGCGGAGCATAGACATTCTGAACTGACAACGGCTCGGACATTCTGCGCTGAAAACTACTGAGATAACTGAGATAGCTGCGCTGAGATAAATGTCCTGACTGCGCTGAGATAACTGCGCTGAGGTAGCTGAGATAACTAGATAGCTGCTCTGAGATAGCTGAGATAGCTGCCCTGACTGTGCTGAGATAACTGCGCTGAGATAGATGCGCTGAGGTAGCTGCCCTGAGGTAGCTAAGATAACTGAGATAGCTGCGCTGAGATAGCTGCGCTGAGATAACTGTGCAGAGGTAGCTGAGATAAATATCCTGACTGCGCTGAGAAGACCCAAATTCTACTTAAGGTTTTCCCCTCCGAAGCGTGGCTGAATTGCCACTAAAGCTCATTTTCTGCCGAAGCAGGTTTTCCAGCATTGTTAACCATTACTGATGTGCTGTAAATTTTCAAGAAAAATACAGATGGCAACATATACCCTACTCCCTCCCTCTTAGTAACATGTGCATGATTAAAATAAACATGTTATGTATATGCTTGTGATTGGTGTTCCTACTTGTGATGCTAGTGACAGGGCTAGTATGACTCTATGGTCCCAAAGTATGTTATCCAAATTATGTTCCAAGCCCTAGCACGTATGCAGAAGGTGTGCAGCTTCGTATACTTAGTCAATTCATATTTTAGACCTAGGCACATATGCAGAAGGTGTGCAACTTCCAAGACATAATATCAAATTCTCAAATCCCTTCAAGAGATAATATAAATCGTGATTTTTCTCAAGTGGTAAAGTATAACATTTTCCAAATCCTAATCATGTTTTCATGCTTCGATGAAATAACTTAAGATCATGTTTCATACTTACATGCTTTGGTGGAGTAACTTAACATCACGTTTCATTCATACTTACATGCTTCGATAAGACACCTTAAGATCATGTAGTGAGAAATTTCAGTTATGCGAAGTACCTGGATCACCACTAGTTAGTGGGTTACCTTTGTTACATTACGGCTTAGACATTCTGTGCTGGGATGTAGAGTTCCTGTGTTGAAGACCAACTTAGATATCCCACAGCACCGCTTAGAAAATTATGCAGCGCAACTTTAGTAACTCTTCTTGCTTTCATTCCTGCGCAGCTTAATAATTTTACTTCATCTTGCTATTCCACTAATTCCTCCTTTTCCTTTGTTGTTGTATCTTTCTTCGCATGATCCTCGCATTCATCAACGAACAATCACAATTAGTTTTCAACTTCGTAACATATTCTCATATGAATAAGAAATAAATTTTAAATCATCATTCGTTTGGTCCTGTCCAGATTTAAGAGTTGAATTCCACCACAACAAGATATCAGCAATAACAACAATTACATTTCATTTACCCCAACCATGATCCATTTTCACAAGAAAATGCGCTGCAAATTCAGTTGAATCCCAAGTTAAAAATTCACGATTTCATCAACTTACTAAGTACCCAAATAAGGTAAGAGATAGTGGCACAATCCCAAATTCAGTTATTGAAATTCAAATGGCATATTCAATGAATAATATCAATATATTTGAACAAAAAATCAACCCCAAAGACAGTAAAAAATTATTCATCATTATGATAGATTGATAGGGTGACTCTAAACGCGGCAATTGGTTTAATCCATGCTGCCATTTACTCAAGGCAGCTGCGCTGCCCTTCGGTGTATCTTCCAACCTGCGCTGCTCGAAACCCCGGCCCTTGCCCAAATTGAAGGCTGAGTGGTTTATGCATGTAATAGCGCACATACTCATGAGTGTTAAAGAAGACAACATTTCCAATAGATTCCTTGGAAAACGTTGCGCTCCCTCCACGAAAAATACCCTGCGCAGCCCTGAATTTGTAAAGAAAAGTAGAACAAAGTCAGTCTAAAAAACGAGACATGGATAACCCCAAAATCAGCAGATGCAATCCCCAATTAAAGCAAAATTAATCCTGAAATATCAGGATTTTTGAAACGGCAGAGCTGGAATCCCGCTGTGTTGAGAGAACCCTGTGCGGGGCTGAAATCCCCTAGCGTCAAAAAAAGTCCTGCGCAGGCCCGTTCACCCAAAGCAGCTACGTTGCCCTTCGGATCCAAAAATTCCCTGAAAAAAAATGCAATATTTTTTATGCAGCGCTGCAAGCGAAATGAACTACCCTCTCCCTCCCTGCGCTGCTTCGGCGAGCTGATGAACTACACCTCTCCCTACTTGCGCTGCATCAGCGCAGTTGGTGAACTGCCCTCTCGTGCGTCTCCATGAACCCATGAACCTGCGCTGAATATTGAGAATCTCTTCCCAGGCTGAGCAGCAAGACTGAATCTTCCTTGTGAGCCTGCGCTGCCTATTTAGTCTTTTTTTTTTTTTCGTGAACCTGCGCTGCCTTCAAAGACTATCGTATTGCGCTGCCCTCGAGGATTACCGCCATGTCTGCGCTGCCCTTAAAGGCCCTCGCCTGCGCTGCCCTCTCCAGCGCTGAGCTAAGATCAAAGCCAAATCATAGCCGTCAGTCCAAACTTTGAGCCAAACCACAGCAATATCTGGCCCGAAACCAGAAGAAAACCATAGCAATATCAGGCTCACAAACTCAAGAATCTGTACACAGATATATATAATTCCTGCGCTGTACTATTAAAAGAATGTCAACGTCGATATTTAAACTACATATTCAGATCCTAAATAGTAGACTTCAAGCAACGTAATCAAACATAATCCCACAGATCGATATTCATGATAGACTGACAATAAATAGCTTAGCATAAACGTATAAACAAGATTACAACCCCTCTCAAGCAATATTGAAACTATAGATATAGAAACAAAAATAGAGATATATGCCAACACTTAATGAAAGATTCTTCCCTGATATAATTTTAGCATAGTGAATGTTGTAAGTTTAGAATGTCCATCGGCTTGAACGGCGCAGGGTAGCAACAGAGAACACCAGAGATTGAATGGTGGCGCTGGCGATTGTGGCTATCGCCACCGTCCTTAAAAGAGATTGAAAGATCCGTCATCTTTGTCAATCCGCATTGAGGGCTACATCAAGAGTGTCCAAACTTCAAAGGCATTCCATGACTGTTTTTATTGCGTTGTATCCCTTCTCACGTCAAAGAAGCTTCACGTGATTCACAACATAATACACATGTCGCTAATCAGCTATATCAGTCGAGCCATCTTCCTTGAAAACTCATCCAGCATCGATAGTATTCCAAAATAATGCAATCTCGGGAATTGAATAAATACATCCATAGGATTTAAAAGACTTAGCTTATGATAGGGAGAAAGGCAGCTGTTCTGTTCGGTTGAAGCCAAGACAATGCTGACAATGGCAGGCCCTTGCTGCCTCGTCGGACTCTGGTTAATCCGCGATAGATATAACTTGGTGGCTAGCGTTTGTCACCCTCAAGGTATTGTGAAGCGCATATAGCCCTTAACTTATGGTTTTTCTAGTGATTAAATCAACAATAATTGATCTCCAATTAGTATCTCCAATTAGTCCCAACAGCAGCAGTCTCAGGCAAACTACAACAAATAGAGCAAGATTATAATGAATTTTTAAGTTGGTTACTCAAGGCTTAAATCAGGAGAAGAGATCATCGGCAAATATATAAGTGAACATAGCAGACGATATTAAAAAAAAAAATTCTCAAGAAAATTCACAGCTCAACCAAATATTTAATAGCCACGTTCTCTATAAAATTAGGATAGTCACCAAAGCATGAATCATCATTCTTCAATCGGATATATCATGATGGGATGATCCCGATTGGACAAGTGTTCGAAATCAACAGTATTAGACCCAAAATTAACCCAAAAATCACAGCAATATCAGCCTCAATTAAACCTCACAAAATCAGATGTCATTCACCCCATTTTTCCTGACTAATTCCAATAGACTGATTCAATGTTAATGTCTCTAATGATCAGAGCATTAACATGAACTCCCTTGACTCAGATAACTATAGCATGAATTCCAATAATAAATATGCATAATCCAATTATTTCCTGGATTTCAACTAAGAAAGATAACTCGTGATTTTTCAAGAATTCCCATAACTGGTCTAGTAATCGGCCCCTTGATGTGCCCATACCAACAAAAGAGTATTCACATATGCAACTTCGTAACATACGCAAGCATAATCATAATGCTATTTGTCCTAAAATCAGAACCAAATTGTAACAGTTTGAACCAAATCAGAATTTTGTGTAAACTCAAATGAAAAGTTTAAACCCCTAAGAACGCAATTAAGTTCACCCAACACATATCAAGATCCCACATCAGAGAAATGAAGCATCAAATACATAGCAGGTAGCGGACTTAGCTTAGGGAGAGGCAGAGCGGGCTGCTTTGTTCAATCGAGCCCCCACACTACGGTCCGATGGCGCATAGCGGCGACCGAGCCCTGCTGTTCTTGAAGCTTGGCGAAATTGTTGAGAAGTAGCTTTTGTTTTGAAGGACTATCAGGCTTAGTTTTGTGGGCTAGGACGACAAAATCTGGAGCTAGCAGGCTGTGTACCCATTCCTTCGAGTTGAGAGGGGTGCCTGCCCTGCTCCATCAAACCAGGGAAGCAGTAGCTTCGACTCCGACATGAGAGATGAGAGAACCTGTTGGTGCGGCTGTCGGTGATGCAGCTCACGTCTAGAACTTCGTCGGCGGCGGAGCTTATTGTTGTAGTAGCGATGGTCGAGTCCAAGAGACATCCCCAGATAGGGATGTCAATCGGGCCAGCCCACCGGGTTTTCGGGCTAGCCCTATCGGGTTTCGGGTTAGTCGGGTGCGGGCTAATCGGGTTGGAGATTTTTTCAGGTTGTAAATCTTCAACCCTAACCCTAAACTTTCGGGTTTCGGGCTAGCCCATCGGGCTAATCAGGTTAAAGGCGTAAAAATAAAATTATCATTTGTATTTTATTATTCCTAATGATCTAATGTATAATGTATAAAATATACATAGATATTAAAGATATAAATTATATAGCAAAGCATGAAATGCAAAAATATAAGATATTCAAGATTACATAAACAAAATTATATTAAAATGAGATAGTAAAATTTAACATGTATCAATGCACTAGAATCAATCTGGATTATTACTGAATAATTAGTGGATTTGCCATGCACGTCTCATTGACAGACAAAAAAAAAAATGGTAATACTTTAAAATGAGATACTAATAATTAATTTCTAACTAATGAGATACTAATAATCAATTTCTACAAAAAATCCAAATTAATTTCACTTTTTTTAATGAGATTGCACACACACACATATATATTCTAACTAATTAATTTCACTTTTTTTTAATGAAGCTACATATATATATTTAAGCAAATACCATAGATCTAAACATAGCAGAAGTTGTAACTGGATGCATCAGTCACAATTCCGTCAGCCCATCGGGCCAGCCCATCGGGTTTTCGGGCTAGCCCTATCGGGTTCCGGGTTAGTCGGGTGCGGGCTAATCGGGCTGGAGGTTTTTTCGGGTTGCGATTTTTCAACCCTAACCCTCTAATTTTGTCGGGTTATTCGGGTCGACCCACGGGTTTCGGGCTGCATTGACATCCCTATCCCCAGATGGTATTCCCCTTCGTTCGTCCGGTGAGGATAAGTGTATCGCCCTGGCAGTAATTTCCCGTGTATATTTCCATCAGCTATTAAGCAAAAAGAAGATTAGAATCCCACCCAAACGCACTAACATAGAGAATATGAGAATAAGGGTTGAATAGTTTCCCTGTATATTTCCATCGGCTGTGAAATGCCAACAAATCTTCTTCAATTCCTTCTGAGGTAGGCCACAGATCGGGACAACCGCTGATCTGCGACTGGTGTTGTTTGCACACCCAGGTAGTGGCGACAACAATTTATGGATTTCTGGAATTGGGGCTTAGGGACGGATGCAGCCGTCTTTTTACCGGAATCCTTGAAGATAAGTTGGGAGATCGAGATCTGCGAGCTGCACAGGGCTCCGGCGCCGCCTCCACCGGCGCGGCGAGGCAAAGGGCGGCCCCCATCTGCGACCCTGAATCCTGTTCGTGGAAGAACCAATTTCCCAATTTTTCCACCTTGGGGGAAGATTTCCTGTCGATCTGGACCATAAAAATTGGAGGAGCAGATTTCCTTGGGGCTTCGAGATTTGGTAAAGATTAAGAGCAGAAGAGCCCCCGGGAACTCCTTCGAGAAACCGATCTGAAAACAAAACCCCCCATTTTTCCCTCCGTGAACAGTAACCAATCCTGATTTTTTTTGCGATGAACAGTGATCTGGCTTCGATGAACAGTACTTTTCCCCATTACTCGATGAACAGTAACCGAAAACCATGAATCTCACGCCTTAGCTCGACTTTCCACAGACGGCGCCAGTTGGTGAAGCACAGAATCACCAACACCTAAACTAGAAACTAGAAAACAATAAACGGCACACAGATTTACGTGATTCGGCCATCAAGGCCTACATCCACGGGAGGTTCTTCCTTCGTTTCACTATACTTTGACAGAGAGTTACATATTACAAGTGTGTTGCTTGAATGAGTTAATCCCCTAGTTTTCCAATAGATGTGTTATTTATAGTTTGTGAGCAAACCCTAATTCTAAAAGCCCACTCATCTAGTCAATTGGGCCCAAAACTCAGTACAATGGTCTTATTCCCGAAGTTGAACTATTATACGTAGCTGCGCAGGAAAGGCACTTTGGTGGCGCTGCTCTGACTGAAAAAGGGTGTCAGCTTCAAAGAATTTGTAAAATAGCCAAATTTTATCATGGATTGAAACATGTAGGAAAGACAACATATAAAAACAGGAAGAAAAACATTGCTCAATTCAAAATGTATTTTCCTAAGGTTTTTCCTCCAAAGAAATACTAGCATAAATTAGTGTATCTTTTTTCGAAGCAATAAATTAGTGTATAAAAGTTAATGAATCTACAACCGGGGTGGTTTAAGCCCGCTCTCTTCGATCACCTCCACCACTTCAACCGAACCTCGACCTTTAGCAATTTTCATTTTTACTTCCACATAATTAGATTATACCATATAATTATAGTTATTTTTATTGAGGGGAATCTTTTTGGTTCTTTTAGTTTGCTTCAACAATTCGTTCTTCCATGGAAAATTGAATTATTGCACTGTTATGAATTGAATTAATTTCTCTTTATTAATTGTGGTTAAAACGAATCAATTATATTTGCACATGTCAATCTTTATTGAGGCTTAGTTGCTTTGTGTTTAATATGAACTCCAATTCTATATAATATCCCTTTCTTCTTCATTTTTGTAGATTTGTAGCCTCTCATTTATCTCTTTTCCTCGCCAATTTCATTTATCCCAAAAAGAAAACAGAAATAAAATTACAATGCGAAATTAATGGATTATGTCGTTATTGACTTAAACAAGTAAAGCGACAAAGAGTTAGGGCGTTATAATGCATTATACATACTAACAAAAAGTAATTAGTAATATAAAAGAAATTCTAAAAAATATTATTTTTAATCATAATAATAATTATTTTGAATTATTTGATCCAAACCCGCGATCCGTATCCAAATCCGCCCTGACCCGCATCCAAACTTGCTCCCCAGTTCGACCTGACCCATCTCACCTATATATAACTGTGATATTAAATACTCCCTCCGTGCCGCGAAGCGTGACCCACTTTTTTTTTGGGTTGTCCCACGAAGCTTGACCTGTTTCTAAAAATGTCAAAAAATTTATTCTTTATTCACATTTTCACTTTTTCACCTACCACACTTAACACACAAAATACCAATTTCTTAATTCCCGTGCCGAAAAAAAATGGGTCACGCTTCATGGGACGAAGGGAGTACAAATTTTTTGTATTTGAATTTTATAAAATACAGAAGATGTATATTGATATGTATTCATGCTCGGATTGTTATCTCTATTTATCATTTAATTCTTCTATTCCATTTACTTATCCTACAATCTTCAAATCTTCTCCAATAATTTTAGTTGTAATATGCGAATCAAATTTTATACTATAAAAATAAGACTTTATTAGGAGAGGTGTAGGCTGTAGATAATGTAATATGAGATTCTTTCTCCAAAATTATTTCCAATCTTATGTTGGTTGCAATTTTGTGTAGGAGAATAGTGACCGCGCCCAGAAAAGATGGTATCTTTTCCCTCTCCTCCTCTCGCAAATCGCACTCCGACGGCGGCGGCGGCGCAACTTTCACCATTTCTTACCTCACCAAGTCATGTGGGCTATCCTTGAAAGACGCTGTCTCCGTCTCCAAGAAACTGCGCATCAAATCACGACACAACCCAGATGCGGTGTTGGATCTCCTCACCGATTTCGGATTCACAAACGCCCAAATCTCCAAACTCGTAACCAAATGGCCTCTCGTGCTCCAATCCCGCGCCGACCAAACCCTATCGCCGAAGCTCGAATTCTTCCGCTCAATCGGCGTTCCGCCCGCCGTTTTGCCGCAGAAGTTAAATATCTAAAATTTAAAAAAGAGAGAGCAACTGATTTTCTCGGAACAAGTGCGTCCTTATTTATGGGAAGATGGCGTAAATTGTAATTGGCCAGCCCAATAAGCTGGCCCAAACACACAATAGCTATTCATCCCACATCGAAAAGACGGAGAAATATATGCCTCTTTATAAAGGGATGGCGTAGCAGACAGATTGCCGGGCTCGGTAGCGTGAGCCTGTGACCTAAGCAGGGGCATTAAGGCGGGATCGGAGGTTGAAGAGGCGGAACGAGGAGGGCGGTGTCTAGTCGGGGAACCCGTGCTGAACTTGGCCCCGTCAGAGATTCTAGCTCGATTGTGTCGAGTCGAGCGGATTGGAATCGAGGCTCTCATAGAGAGAGATGCACGGCTCGTTTGACGAGTGAGTTGCGGGACGGCGTCGTAGTGCTCGTGACCTTTTAAGGTTAATTGCTGGCTTGGCAGAGCAGCATGCGCCGATACGGGGGCCTTGTTTGACGACCCACAGCCGGGGTGGTTTAAGCCCGCTCTCTTCGATCACCTCCACCACTTCAACCGAACCTCGACCTTTTGCAATTTTCATTTTTACTTCCACATAATTAGAGAATTTAGATTATACCCATATAATTATAGACGTTAGCTCTACTAGAATTTTATCATTTTGGTTCTTTATTTTTATTGAGGGGAATCTTTTTGCTTCTTTTAGTTTGCTTCAACAATTCGTTCTTCCATGGAAAATTGAATTATTGCACTGTTATGAATTGAATTAATTTCTCTTTATTAATTGTGGTTAAAACGAATCAATTATATTTGCACATGTCAATCTTTATTGAGGCTTAGTTGCTTTGTGTTTAATATGAACTCCAATTCTATATAAATATCCATTTCTTCTTCATTTTTGTAGATTTGTAGCCTCTCATTTATCTCTTTTCCTCGCCAATTTCATTTATCCGAAAAAGAAAACAGAAATAAAATTACAATGCAAAATTAATGGATTATGTCGTTATTGACTTAAACAAGTAAAGCGACAAAGAGTTAGGGCGTTATAATGCAGTATACATACTAACAAAAAGTAATTAGTAATATAAAAGAAATTCTAAAAATTATTATTTTTAATCATAATAATAATTATTTTGAATTATTTGATCCAAACCCGCGACCCGTATCCAAATCCGCCCTGACCTGCATCCAAACTTGCTCCCCAGTTCGACCTGACCCGTCTCACCTATATATAAATGTGATAATAAATACAAATTTTTTGTATTTGAATTTTATAAAATACAGAAGATGAATATTGATATGTATTCATGCTCGGATTGTTATCTCTATTTATCATTTAATTCTTCTATTCCATTTACTTATCCTACAATCTTCAAATCTTCTCCAATAATTTTAGTTGTAATATGCGAATCAAATTTTATACTATAAAAATAAAACTTTTTTAGGAGAGGTGTAGTCTGTAGATAATATAATACTCCCTCCGTCCACGAAATGAGTACCCATTTGTGGACGACACGGGTTTTAAGAAATGTATGGAGTGTAGTGTGAATAGTTTAAGGGTTCCACTTTTTGAGTGTATTAATTAAAGAGATGTGTGGGGTACATTTGCCAAAAAGGGAAATGAGTACTCATTTCGTGGACGAACGAAAAAGGGAAATGAGTACTCATTTCGTGGACGGACGAAAAAGGAAATATGGGTACTCATTTCGTGGACGGAGGGAGTATGAGATTCTTTCTCCAAAATTATTTCCAATCTTATGTTGGTTGCAATTTTGTGTAGGAGAATAGTGACCGCGCCCAGAAAAGATGGTATCTTTTCCCTCTCCTCCTCTCGCAAATCGCACTCCGACGGCGGCGGCGGCGCAACTTTCACCATTTCTTACCTCACCAAGTCATGTGGGCTATCCTTGAAAGACGCTGTCTCCGTCTCCAAGAAACTGCGCATCAAATCACGACACAACCCAGATGCGGTGTTGGATCTCCTCACCGATTTCGGATTCACAAACGCCCAAATCTCCAAACTCGTAACCAAATGGCCTCTCGTGCTCCAATCCCGCGCCGACGAAACCATTTTGCCCAAACTCGAATTCCTCCGCTCCATCGGCGTTCCCGCCGCCGTCGCCGCGCAGAAGCTAACGGTGTATCCCATGATTTTACAGCGCAGTCTCGAAAATTCTCTCATCCCAACTTACAACTACCTGAAAAATCTCCTACAATCCGATAAAAAGGTTGTCAATGTGTTCGCGCGAGCCCCAAGGGCGTTCGTCCACGGCTGCTGCGGCGAGATGTCTCGCAGCATCGCGATCTTGAGAGAGCGAAGAGCGCCGGAGTCTTCAATCGCGTTATTGCTCAACAACCAGCCGTCACTGCTGATGCTCGGCGGAGAAGCGTTCGCGGCGCTGGTGGATCGCGCCGTTGAAATGGGATTCGATGTGTCGAAAGTGATATTCGTTCTTGCACTCCAAGTGTTTGCGAATATGTCTGAGTCGACTCTACAGCGGAAGATGGGTGCTTACAGGAGGTGTGGTTGGTCCGAATCTGAGGTGATGGCTGCATTTCTAAAGCATCCGCTTTGCATGAATTTGTCGGAGAAGAAGATCACGGCGAGCATGGAGTTTCTTGTTGGTGAAGCTGGATTCGAGGCGGGCGATGTTGCTCGATGCCCCGTGCTTCTCGGTTACAGCGTGGACAAGAGGATGAGGCCGCGCTTGATCGTTACTAGGATGTTGGAGGGGAAGGCCTTGTTGAAGAAGTCCACTAGTTTCATATATTTGTTGATGATGTCTGAAGACAAGTTCGTCAAGAGGTATATTCTTGAGAATCAAGACCACATTCCTCACTTGCTTGATGTATACCGCGGCAACGTTTCTGTCGAGATTTAGTGTTGATTTCATGTTTGGGACTGGTGTTAGGATATTCACTCATTTTTGTCTCTGAAAATGGGAGTTTGTTGTTTTGATTTCATTTATGAAAACTGAGTTAGTAGAAGACATTCTTGGATTTTCTGAAAGCGGCTTATTTCTTGAAGTGCATTAATTAAAGATTTATTTTTTATTCTATAAATCGCATTTTTTCTTAAAAAAGCGATCTTGTCTTCACTTATAACACCACTCTGTTTCCTTCTATGAAAGGCGAAACCCTTCAGGCAGCGGCGAATTTATAAACCTTGAAACAACTATTTGAATCCAATGTTTGCAATTATCTGTAGAAGAGGAGTAATTAGGGTTCCGGGAAAAGATTCAATTTCTGTTGCCCTAAGATTCCTCGCGCATTTCTCCTGGGTGAACTCGTATTCAACTTCAGATGGCGGCGGCGGCGATGCTGGAGGCCAATCTTTGACCATCTCTTACCTCGTCGGCGCGTGTGGGCTGCCGGAGAAGGCCGCCGTCTCTGCATCAAAGATTCTGTGCATCAAATCCCGAGAAAATCCAGACGCGGTGTTGGAGCTCCTCAAAGACTACGGATTCACAGATTCCCAAATTTCGAGGATCGTTAGTAGATGGCCGCGCGTTCTGCAATGCAGCCCCGACAAAACCCTGATGCCGAAGCTCGAATTCTTCCGCTCGATCGGCGTTCCCGATTGTATCGCGGCGCAGCGCCTATCTGTCTTCCCTAGGATCTTACAGCGCAGTCTCCGAAACCATCTCATCCCCTCGTATAATTACTTGAAAAGATGGGTGCGATCCGAGGAGAGGGTGGCGCTCGTGTT
The DNA here is from genome assembly GCF_028751815.1 of Salvia miltiorrhiza. Taxonomy (NCBI): domain Eukaryota; kingdom Viridiplantae; phylum Streptophyta; class Magnoliopsida; order Lamiales; family Lamiaceae; genus Salvia; species Salvia miltiorrhiza. The sequence goes on along the minus strand of NC_080394.1, from coordinate 6,607,957 downwards.
TAAACGCGCTCCGTTGGCGTTTTCGAGCGGCTGGCCGAAGGCGATTCCGTCGAACGTGGCCATGTTGAGAGAGAGAGGGATGCCCGAGTCGTGTATTGTTTCGTTGGTGGGGTGGAAGCCTAATATGCTGCTGCTCCGCCGCGATAAGTTGTGTGGGTTTGTGGATCGAGCTGCTGAGATGGGATTCGACGCGTCCACAATGGCGTTCGTGAGTGCACTCCAGGTGTTCTACAGTATGCCTGAGAGGGCTCTGCAGCGTAAAATGGAGATTTATAGAAGCTGTGGGTGGTCCGAAGACGCGGCCACTTCGGTCTTCCTAAGGTTTCCCGCTTGCATGGCGTTGTCCGAGACCAAAATAAGAGCGAATATGGATTTTCTGGTTAAGGAGCTGGGATTCAAGCCCGTCGAGGTGGCCCGATGCCCTTCGCTTCTGAGCTACAATCTGGAGAGGAGGATGATGGGGAGGTGGATGGTGGTCAGGGCTTTGGTTGCGAGAGGGTTGTTGAAGAAGGAGCCCATCGCCGCCACCGCCATCTCCACCTTGTTCAAAATGGCCGAGGACAAGTTCGTCAAGAGCTACATTGTTGATCATCAACAAGAGATTCCTCAGCTCCTCGACTTGTATCGAGGCAACTTGAGCCTCTCTCAACTTCTAACGTCTGATTGAAAGAGCGTCGCGTGTTTCGTTGATTGCTTAGCTTATTCAATCCTCAACTTCATCTGTCGCGAATTTGGATAGTTGAGCTAATTCCTATATAGATTAGACTATGGTTTAGTTTAGGAGCATATAGCTCATATTCTACCAAACTTGATGGCTTTCTTTGCTTCTGTGATTTCTTTTGCGCCCATATTGGGAAGTAACGATGGGTCAGTTAGTTATGATTCTATTCATATGCCTTATTTGACTCGCTGTATAATTATTAATTTACCCTATTATTAAAGACGTGTCCTTTTTTTTTCTAGCAAATTCAACATTTTTTTTATAAGAACAAAAATAAAAATTTGTGCATGAAAATATGCGAATTAGAGCATCCGTAGTGGAGAGCTCATATGGATTCTTAAAAGTGGTCTCCACCATTTAAGTTTCCTTTCCTCATATAGTGCCCAATCAAAATGACTTATACACCTACGGCGGAGGGGATGCCCGGTGCAGTATTAGGGGCTCCGTTGAGCCCCGTGCTCACCAGCACCCAAGTCCTCCACTACGGATGCTCTTACCAATTTTTCAGCCATATGCTACCTCAATAATCCTAATTGAGGAAATGATCATAATTATTCTATAATTATATTAACCGGTGAAAATAAATTATCTTACAATTACATTAACCAAAGCAGTAATACATCATACCTTTAATTCTATTTTGCCGATATGATATGAAACCAACACTTAACAAAAATGGGAAAAAAATTAAATTGATGATGAGTATTGACAGTCAGCCATTACGACATCCAGATAGATTATTATGTCAAGACATCAATGTGCTCACAGCCTCACACGGTCGCACACAGCACACGTGTGATCTAAGCATTGGACTGCTTAGAGCATCTCCAATGCATTGGTGCTTAGGGGGTGTCTTAGAAGGTGGTCCCCACCTAAGACACACCCCTCTCCAATGCATTGTGTCTTAGATGGGTGCTTAGATCCTCATTTTCACAAAATTCACATTTCTACACTTTTATTTTTAAAATTCATATTTTATTAAAATTAAAATTCTACATTACAATAATTTAAAGACATAATTTAAATACAATAAAAAAATAAAAATTACAATAATTTTCTAGGGCTCAATCGGACCAAAACGAGACCAAATGTGCTACTTCAAGTCCAAAGTGAGGCGAGCATGTATCTCCGCGTCTCGCATGGATGCTTGTCGTGCAACAAATGCACGAAAATCCGGCGGAGCACCGGCACGAGGTTGAGATGCAGCGCTACTTGAAGCTTCGTCGGCGTCTTCTTCCCACTGTGTTGCGTGCTCGCCTTCATCTTCGATGATCATGTTGTGCAAAATGATGCACATCAACATGATGTCGCTCATCTCCTCCTTGCTCCAAAGACGCGATGGGCCTTTGACGATTGATGAGGAGGAAGACATTTTTTGTAGAGAATTTTATGATGTGGAGATGATTTTTAGATAATGAAATGAATGGAATTAAGTTGGGATATATATAGATAAAGGGGAAAAAAGAAATTAAAAATCGGCTGAATTCGACCGTTGGCCCCAATGGTCAATTTAAAAAATATATAAATATAAATATATATATATATATATATATAGGGGTGGGCTACCGTGAGAGCGCATCTTAAAATAAGAAATAAGAACAATTTTTAATGTATGAATTTTATGTAGAACACGTATGAATTCGCTGTATAAAGGTATGAATTGTGAAAAATAAATTTTTGCTACCTTTGGGATTGGAACTCAGGACCATAAATTCATCCAACAGGATTACGAATCAACCGTAGATCTTGATTATCTAAGGGCTGAAAATGATTCTTATTTTATATCTTAAGAAATGCTCTTATTTTAGCCCTTCCCTATATATATATATATATATATATATATATATATATATATATATATATATATATATATATTTCAAACGGTTAAATTTGTAAAAAAACCGAATTTCGATTTTTTTTTTTAATTGGGCGCGTCCTCCGACGCGCCACACATTTCTGCCCTTCGCCCCGAGTCGCCGCTACGACACGGCCTCGCATCAGGCCGGCCCTCCAGTGCAGCGCCCCTCCCTTCGCCCCGGATCGACACTCCACTCGACACGCCAAGTGGAGATGCTCTTATGTACGTTCATGCGCTTTAGTTTTTTGGAGTACATGATATCCAAAAATACAAATTATACAAAAAGTTTCATTTCTATTTCCAATATCGTAACATTTCCAATTGAAAACGACAATAATGTGTAGAGTAATATGCATGAGATTTAATTCGATAAATACTTTCCAGATTGTAATACTTTATATGAACTGAGTATAGTTATGACTTAGGAGTATTAAAATAATTAGCAACGGAAAAATAGTAGTAACAATAAAATTATGTACTAATAAGTCTTCGGACTTCGAGTTCTCCAATATTTAAAATCATTAATTTATTAGTAAAAATAATTATTTACTAATAACAAATTATTTGTAAAACTATCTTGAATTTACATAATGACAGTTCAAGGTTGCGATGTTAGAAAGTGATCATAATTTAATTATGTAAGCTGAATATTACTCCATATGTAAAAAAAATATTATATGTAAGTTTGTTGTATTTATATGTAAGCTGAATATTATATGTAAAAAAATTATTTACTAATAACAAATTATTTGTAAAACTATCTTGAATTTACGTAAGGACATTTCAATGTACTAATACTAATTACCTAGTTTTTGCGAATAAATTGTGGAGTTTTCAATGTAAGCTGAATATTATATGAGTTTATTGTTTTCCTTCGTATGTATATATGATCATGTGCATTTACATTTACCTTAACAAAAAGGTGTTTTTTTTAATGAGAATATAAAGGTGTATTTATATTTATAAGAGTGAAGTAGAGAGAAGATTCCGATTTTGTCAAGGTATCCCGACTTTGACCAATTAAGAGCACATCGAGATTATTATAAGCATACAAACTACTATACACGGAGAGAAACCAAAATTAAGATATGGGAAGACAAAAATATTTTTTTTTTAATGCAGTCCTAAAAGGCTAAAAGTAACAATAAATCTATGCAGCCACATTATGATCACCCACACACTCTAGTATAATAAGGAAAATCTTAATTTATTTAATTTATTTTTTAAAATAAAAATAAGATTTAGTTATTTTATTATATTCTCTACATTGTACTTTTTTTTTCATTTCAAATTTTCGTTTCACCTAAATTTTTTAAATTGCGTAAACTTTTTCCCCCTTTTGGATAATAAAAATTTCGTGTTTGGTACTATTTTCTTCATCCCACGCCACTTTAATAAACTCACTTCTTTGAGCACGGAAATTAAAAAATTTACCTTTTAGGAAAAAAGTGGTGCGGTGCACACCAATTAAATAGGACGAGGAGTATTTTTTTTTCACTTAAAATAGACAACGAGAGTATTCTAGTAACACATCCCAAAAAAAGAAAACGAACCTATTAAAGTGTATATTAACTCTTAAATCAAAAGGCCGGACACTACAATTACGGCTTTAAGAAAAATATCAAGTGTATATATTTATATAGTTGCACTTTTATGCCTAAAAATTATATTATAGCTTTTATATATTACTAGTATTTAAATAATTTATTTCGTTTTCAAATTAGAACGATTCGATTTTTTGGTATGAAAAAATTTCCACATCATTATTTCATATATCTTGTAAAATATCATTAATTCAAGTGTTTACTTCAATTTTTGGGTATCGTATAAATCACTCATTTTAGATTTGAAAATGAGATACAACAATATAAACATATATATATCGAAGTAGTAGTACTTTGGGTTTACCATCCAATAGCATGGTTGGTGTTGGTATTTTGGTTTCCGGTGGGTTGCAATATTAAAATAGAAAACAGAAATTGGAAATTAAATTGTAAAGGAATGGGGATAAGTACCAAAATAGACCCTAGCAACTTGTCTGACAACCAAAGCTCAAAAAATAATTTATTTACGTGAGCTCTAGTCAACAATGGATGGTTTGTGGAAAGTTCTCGTTTTCTCTTAAAAACTGCACTATTTTCACTCTAAAAAAAAGTGCGCTATTTTAAAAATGAGAAAAATTTACATATAAATACATTAGAGCATCCGCAATGGGGTTACATGATAGCCTACTTTATGATGGGGGACCACATGGTGTAAAGATGCTGCAGTGGGGTTACATGATAGCTTACATGATAGAATTAGTTATAAAGAGAAGAAAAATTGAAAAAAAATAAAAATAAAAAAAAAATCAAACGGTTTAAAGGGCTACACGATAGAACGTGTAGCCCTCGTGTAAATCTCTCCCGCAACGGTTACACGATAGCACATTTACACGATAGCCCTATCGTGTAATGGCTATCGTGTAACCATTGTGAATGCTCTTATACATGGATTTTGCTCCTCTTCCATTTTGTACATGATTTTTGGAATTTTTTTTCTTCTTCTATAAAATCACTAAATTTTAATTGTGTTTTTCACAATTTTAAATTTCATACAAATTAAATATAATTTGACATTTAAGTGAAAACTAAATTACATTAACGAATATCATTTATAAAATTTGAATATATGACGTTTTGGATTTATTCTCATTCCTCATTGTAATGATCTTTCTAACTGGGGGTGGGGAGTTTAAATACGAATCATTATATAAAATGAGAATGAATTTATTTTATTGTATTTGTGTAGATTTTGAGAAAGATAGAATTTATCATTTTTATAATAAATTTATTATATTTCAGCATTTTATATCCAATCAAAATACCCTGTTAATTTTGTGGTCAAACATGGTCTTATGGTGGGCAGCAATATTATTAATGTTAATTCATCATGGGCAGTAAGTTTTATTTGATACTTTAGGTGCACGTTTACTTTTGCATGATTAATTATATATAGGTGAGTGAATATTTTTATTTTTGAGATAATGATTTTTCAATTATTTTTTTTTCATGAAATATAAATCAAGTAAAATTAGTATAAATGATAGAAATGATTAAGGGCCTTGAAATATCTTAAATTGAAGTTTCAATTTATTTAAATAAACAAGGAATTGATTTTATTATTTTTATCTATCAAAACTAATATTATTTCAAATAAATGCTCCTAAAAAGGCCTTTGTAAGTGTTTTTAATTTATACTTAAGCAATTTGACACATTTATTCGTGGTCAGTCGTATGACCACTAATTTCTTGGCTTATGAATATTGTTTTAAATACCATTATACAAATAAATTGATTGTTTTCTGCCTCAAAAAAGGGTTTTGTAGTATAATTTTACCATATACAAACACATAATTACTTCTCTGTATATACTATATACACACACATCTTATATTTCTATTCAAATAGACCGATGATACACATACTGCAATAAAATCGAAATGGCGTAAATTAATCATTATATAACTTGCAAAGAAAGAAGAAGAAAAATATGGCATTCCACAGAAAACAATAAAATGCGTGTTGTTTTCATTTAATGTTTTCTTCGCACCCAAAATATTATACTTTAAATAAATAGTGACAATAGTTAAGATTAAATTTGTAATGCCGTATCTAATTAATGAGTATCTTGTATTTTAATGTTTTTATGAATAAGGGCAACGTATTCCCTCTATGTGTAGGTGGAACTCAATTAAATGGGAGTACTGAATAAGAAAACATATCTGGTGCCTTAATGCGGTGATAGTGCACGATAATAATAGAGATTTTAAATCTTGCAAGCAAATCATTGATGAGTATTTGTTAAATAAAAACATTAATTCGCCCCTTATTTTATTGCCTCGGTCAGAACAAGTTTGGGCATATCTGGGGAATGTATAATTATTTTTAAATATATTAATATATATTCTTTTTTTATTATTGAAGCAGAAAAATGAATAATTATTTATATCGAAAATGAGCATTATCCAGAAGCCATGACGGAAAGTCACTCTTCCAAATCATTACATTCCGAGAATTAATAGCTAGGCTAGCCAGTTCATGGGTCGTCGCATTCACGGTCCGCCTCATATGACAAAAATCAATCACCAAATTTCTCCATGCAGTTTGAAGGCTCTTCAGAGACCATCTGTCAGCAATTCAGAGCCCTAAATAGCGTGGAGCACATAAATAGCCAAAATGGTATCCGAGAACAAAACAATCGGCCCCAAATCATTCTCAATGCAGAAACTGATGCCAAGCAACAATGCAGAAACTGACTTTACGTCTAAAAATCCGAGGTAACTTATATTCAAATCGATCATGATTTTGTAGTTGGAGGATCCTCGAGGCAGGACCAGAACCTGAACATTAATTAGCAGAGCTGGAAAGCCAAGACTTAACATGAGCCCAGGTCAAGTCATGTGTTATCGTTGTCTCATTGTACATTTTCTCTGTCAATTTGCGATTGCATGTTGGATATATTTTAGAGACAAAGTCTGCGACGCAAATATTTGAACTTTCAGTTGGTACAATCCAACTAACACCTCTTTCATCTCCAAAAATCTAAAAAATATGATATAACACTTACGCTCTTGTTGCCATTATCATATATATATATATATATTGATCGATATATAAGCACAGATGTAGTAAGATACAACCACTCTTACATAATGATCACTACAACATTGGAACACACAACGTTTTGAAGGAGTAATTTTGCATTATTTGAGCGTGAGAGGGTGTTATCGAAGACAACCTTTTTGAGTCTTTCGCTTTAGGAGGCTCGCATGTTCGGAATTGGGACATGGATCTCCACACCACTTCGTTATTTTTATATTTTTTTGATAAATTAATAATATTGAATAAAAAAATTTAAAGACCGCGCTACAAGAAACTCAAACTGATTTTAGGTATTAATCTCTTACTGTTTGATCAACACACGCACACTACCACTTCGTTATTAATATGTAATGTAATGACACTAGGACCTTTGGGAGATGGGCTAAATGTTGCGGCCGTTTTCCTAAGGTCGCATTATGTGGATTTTTTTAATATATTTTATTACAATTATGATTATCCTATAACTAAAATACACTTCTCAGGTTTGAAATAGAATAGAATATTATATTTATAGAAACCGAAATGAATTGCAAATAAGTACCTCAGGTACAGTAGGATAAATATATATGCCAAAATAGAATTCTCGTCCCACCCGAATTTATTGGAAAACCTTCTAATTTAGTGGTTGGTAAACTTTTAACTTTGAAAAAAATTTAGGATCATTCACTTTATCTAAGAATATATAAAGTGTATCGGATATTGAAGCATGATGTAATAATATATTCTGTATTCGACAATATGCACAAAAATTGCATTCCTTCGCGAATAAGTATTTGTTTAAATTTTAAATTAATTTTATATGAACTATCAATTTGTATATTAATTTGTCTAAAAAAAATTGTATACTAATTATATTTTTTTATTTAATTTTTAAATTTGAAAAATTATTGTGGTTCATTGAATGACTCGGTGCATTAAAAAGTTCAGTTTTGTATATTTATATGGCACACAACGACATCGTTTTATACCTTACTACCTTACTAATTAAATACTTTTGTAAAATTTAACGTGAGCTTTTTAAGTAGTAAAGCATAAAATAATATAGTTTTGTGCCATGTAATTTTTTTTTTAAAGAATAATTTTAAATACACTACGACATCCGGCAATCACTTCAACTTTCTGGAAACGAAAAAATGGATGAATAATACAATTGATACAATCTATAATTCATGAATATTTTTTATAATTTAAAATATAAATGATACTTTAAAAATAATTTAAGGTTTAAAGTGATATTTACCTCTATTAATTTAATAAAGCTAGAGCTTTATCAAAATTAAGGTAATTACAATTAATTTAAACCTCAATATTGTTGTGTACTTACACTTGGCCACTCAATTAATGGGTGAATAATTGGTGTTGTGATTAAATAAAAGTTTGTATTGTAATTGATTAAGTGGATACTTGATGCTCATTAAGTAATCAAAAGATCCCAAACTTGTCGAGTTTGCTCTCAAGTCGAGCTTGATGAGCTCGAAAGATTTAAGTTTGGTCGAGCTTCAGTTTTTTCAGTTGAGTTCAAGAGCCAGATTTTTTTTTTTTTTTTTTGAGAAACCAAGAGCCAGTTTATTGTACCCCTAATTTGACATCCAAACTTAATTATTTCAGCCACGTATCTCCAAAATATATAATAAATAAATAAATAAAAATAAAATAAAATTGGGCCACTAATAACAATATTTATTTTGTTTTGAATATGATTTCAACATACGTTACATACAAGTCAGCTTAGATTGATCGTTTCGATAAATAAATGAGAAAAAACAACTCAAACAAGTCATAATAATACTCGATCGTGACTTGTTATTATGAAACAAATCCCAATAATATATATATATATATATATATATAGAAGGGTTCAACAGAGAAGCTAATTAAATATTGTGGAGAATAGAGAATTCGTAAAATAAAAACGAACAGATCTATAATTTTAATGAACAGATGAATGTACCGCATGAACAACAATTTGACCCGGGTTCGAATCCTGCTGGTGGCGAGTTTTTCTATATTTTTACTAAATACGTCTGTTCATTAGTTATGTTGATCTGTTCGTAAAATATATAGATTTGTTCATGATGAATAAAAAGATAATTCTCTGTTGAACTCAACCCTATATATATATATATATATATATATATAAAAGTCACGATAATAAATTAAGTACTAATTAATATTTTTAGGGAATGTATTAACTAATTAAAAACCATCTCAGGTGATCTTTCTTTCTTTCTTTTTCCTCTTCTTTTTTTAAAAAAAAATGTTACGCTGAAATAAAGGAAAAACACACTCACAATCTAGCCTTCTAGGTGATTCGAACCATCGACCTATTAATTGAAGGAGAAGCGTCTTACCAACAACAGACTGCGGTTCATCGTCTCATCTTAGGTGAGCTTAGTAAAATTGAAACTACAAGGATATATATTAGTGCGGATACATTCACTTAGGTTACTAGAAATGGAAGTAAAAACTCGAAAATAACATTTAATCTTGAGCTGTATAATTTGGAACTTTAATTTTTAAATTATTTGTTGTATGGTGAATTGCTACTTCTATTTTATAAATCCAAAACCAAATTCAGTTTACAATTTTATTAAACCACGGTCATCTCCATTAATTAAATTTTAGTTTACTTTATATGAATCGATTCATTGTAACCATTAAATTTTTAACTAACCGTTGTTCACATGCATACAAAAATTTAAATTATGTTCAAATATTTCATTAGACAAAAGCATACCAAATATTAAGTTGGTTTGTTTTCGAATGTATCAATCCTTCGAGTCCATGACCAGTTGACCACATGGATGCAAGGATATTACAGTAAATTCATATATAACTTTGTCAAAGACCCTTCTAGATTTCAAGCCGACCTTCAACCAAAAGTGGGGCCCGTTTGTAATATGCCGAAGAAATTCCACTTTTTTCTGAGAACTCTACTGTGTAGGTTATACACCCTCCCTGTCATTGCAAACATGCAGTGTCTCATTTTTTGTGATCAAATATTCTATTACATCGTTCCTTTTTTATAATATATTCTTTATCTATATTTAATATTAAATAATTTTTGTTAATCTATTTTATATATTAATTACATATTTTTTAATTTTCATGTCTAAAAATAATAAGATATTTGTAATAAGACGAAGTAATTATTTTAGACAATTTTTTTTTTGAGAATACAATAGTAATTTTTATTTACTATGAGCTTTTAATTAATTTCATAATTTATTTCCTTTTTCTTTTGTTACGCATAGTAACAACTTAAAATGAACTTTGTAAGTGTTTAGACTCAGTTATACTTTATAGGTAATTATATAATCAAACAAACAACGTGCACTCAAGCAGGACCTCTACACACCATACAAAAAATGGAAAATAATTAGACATGCGAAATCACTATCCACACAAAAGTGAAAAATAGATGTGAATTCACTAGAATAGAGAAGTTTTTACATATCAGATTTATAGTCTAAAATAAATTTACTATAAATTCACTATGAAACACCTGAAATATATTTTATAATATATATATATATATATATATATATATATATATGAATTCATGTGAACTACTTCATGAGATCATTGATATGTCTATAATCTCTCTATATATATATAGTGGGAAAAAGAGAGCTAATTAATTATAGGTTGGATAATACTCATATAATTTAAAGTTAATTGTTTGTAAATACACATCATATAATAAATTTTGGTAAGATATATGTGAACTTTCAATACTTTAGTATTTGATCCGATCGAATTAAAATTCCGGTAATAATTAATCATGCATGGATGTCATAATTAGCTTACGTGGCATTTCAACCGATAATTAAAATATTATAATATAACGTAACAACATTTTCTTCCTCTAACATCCCATTCTCTGAATCATACTGTTTACAACATAACACATAAAAGATGAAGAATACTATATCATTTTATGTTATACAAAAAGTACAATGTTTTATTTATCGGTTGCCACTTCATGTAGGATTAATAATTGTTCCTGTGATTTTATTCGGGTCAAATTTTAAACCGTTGAAGTTCATGTATTAATTAATCAAAAAAGTACTCCCTCCGTGGGACACGTTTTCCTTTTTGGGCCGTCCCACAAATCTTGACACGTTTCCTTTTTGGGCAATAATTATTACATTCTCTCTCCTACTTTATCACATTTATTATATTCTCTCCTACTTTATCACTTTTATTACCTTCTCTCTCCTACTTTATTAATTAAACACTTAGGCTGTGTTTGATTTATTAGTTAGGATAAGCCATTATAAGCAAACCCAATAAAATATAACTAAGTTTTGGGTTGCTATGTTAATAGGCTGCGCATTTGATATCCCATTTGTAGCACCATGTAATTTGAAGCTACATGTTTGATAGTAGTGTATAATGATGAGTCTGGACAATGAAATGACTTAAATACCCCCACTATAATTTCAGAATACCAAGCAATATTCTCACCCAGAATACGAAGTGTCACCTTCTGATCTTAATTCCCGCCTAATCGTGATTTTGGGGGGAAATTTTGGGGGTTATGATAAACTCCAGTCATTATATATATGCCTCTAGTTCTCCCATTTTCAAGAAATGAATATTATCGAGAAATGAGAAAGAGCGGCATAGTCAAAAAATTCAAACAAAATGGGGGTAAAGTTGTAAGGAATATTTTAGACAAGAGGCAGTGTAGCTCTCGAGATAAGCTAACCAAGGGTCACCCCTGGTTTTGTTTCAGCTGCTTTTCATGCTTATAGGCCCGGGCCGAACTCATAACATGGGCTTCAGGTGAAATGACACTTTGTTTTCAAACGCATAAATTAGCCTAGTTAAGGAGCTAATATAGCCTTAATTAGGATATCAAACACGCCCTTAAAACACTAATCTACAACTCCTTAATTCCCGTGCCGAACCCAAACGTGTCAAGACTCGCGGGACGGAGGGAGTATTATTGATTAAAAATAAAATTTAAATATACTTTATAAATTTATATATAATTAACCCTATAATCTATTTATATATTCATACACACTTGAGTTACATAATATTACTATTTTCTTTTTTGAGACGGATAATACTACTATATATATTTCCATTTTAAGATGATAGAATACCACAGTCGCTATTGACATTGTGTATTTGACAACCCCAATAATCGCGAGAGACTCGTAGTTCGTAATAAAATTGGAAGTATTGAGATTAATGTTTAAAATTAAAAAACAATTTAAAACTCCGAGTATTGAAAACAAACTTGAAAATATATGTGATGAGGAGTAATATATGCAGAGCATAGGAATGGACTTCGACAGAGCAATCGTTCGGGTCAGAGGAATGGGCTCGGTCAAAGGAATCGCTGAAGTCAGAGGAATGCTCTACCCACAAGATAGTCAACGGTAGAAATGACCACCTTACCCGGGAAGCGCCAGAGCAGAGGAATCACCCGCTCGCAGCGGAATCCAGAGTTCCTCCATACATACGTTTCTCTGTCGCTTAGCAGAGAAATGAGCGAAGGAATGCGAAATTACCATCGTACCCCTGACCACGCGGGGAACATGACTCTCAGACTGAAGTTACTATTTTGCCCCTAAAGTATACTCTATAAATATCCATGCATCTGTATCATGTATTTTCACGTGCTTTTCTCTCAATACAACAGCAAGCTCCTTATTTCTCGGCAATTCAACTCTACTCTCTTTCGATTTTCACGTTCAACACTAGATAAAACTCATAATCTAATCATAATTCACCGGTTAAAACACTACTCACTCAATCACGATTCACCAATATGGACTTGAATATGCCCTATTTAGGACATCAAAAAATATGCTCTATTTAGTAACACAACTAATCTGAATATTTTATAATTGTATAAATTGCATGGCCTTTAAGATATTTAGAAAAAGAATTAGAAAAAAAAAAGTCAAAGTTTTAAAAATTGTAAATATGATACGTGACAAAAAAATTAGTCATTAAAAAATTAATTGGTCATTCAACCAGAATTTCAAAAATTATTTCCCTAAAAAAAAAAGAATTTCAATAATTATGTGAAAATGGTAAATTGTACCTTATGTTCCAACTGCTACGTCGAGTTGCAAAATGACATTAGATTAATCATCCAAAAAGAATTTGACATTTCAAAAATCGTGTAAAAATAACATGAGAAAATTTATGGCATCAAAAGATCTGTCTGGATCTCTATAGTCCAATGTGGATATTCTACCATATGTAGGAATAATCTCTCCCATCCATCACTCTCTTTCGATTTTTTAAAGATAAATATGAATTTTAAAATTCAAAGCTAGTTCCCAATTAATTTCTCCATACCAATATCGTCTTCATCAATGGAGAACACAATACATCCGTATTCTTTTTTTTTTTGTTATAATTTCTAATATTTATTGAAATAAACTGAATATTTGTTGTTGTCCATTATTAAAATGCGATTTTATAAAAAATGGGAAAAAGAAAAAAGAACAAAGGAACCCTTGAAAGCAGTTGTTGTCCATTAACCAAAGGATGTTTTTATGGAAAAAATCAGTAGTGAATCAATTTTTGAATCTCTAATTGCAGATTTATTTTAAAAAACCGCGAGAGACATATATGGGAGGGAAAAAAAGTTAATTTTATAAAATTTGGTGGAATATCCTTGATGGAATGTACATGCCCATCTCATTTTTATGAGGATAGAAATTTTGTTTCTTATCATATTTATAACTTTTTTGATAGGTTATGATTGTTTTTTTTTACTTTTGAAATTTAAAGATTAAGTCATTTTTACAATTTGACTCAAATATGAGACTATTTGATATAATTAGCCCTAAAAATATATATATAAAAACATAAAGGTTAATTTAAAAGAGAAATAATTTAGATTTTTTTTATAATATTAGGACAACACGATCCTACAAAAAATATACGAACATGTACTATTTGAATAAATGTCAAACTATTTAAATTTAGTATTTATGCACGAGAAAAATTATAATCCATTGGTCCCCTAAATATGTATAAAGAATATTTTGATATGTGTTTTTGTTAAAAGTTGTTTGAGTGTACTCATAGTAGAAAATGATCTCATATTGAGAGTATTGCTTAGTTGATTATGACTAAATAAATGTAAAATTATCAAAATTATGTGTAAAATAATATTTAAAAATAATACTGTATATGGAATAATTTTAGGCGACACATGAAGCATAAGGCATAAGGAATGAATATGGTATGACGATTTTTTTTTCCTTTTCTTGAATATATTCCGAAAAGGTAAGAAATCTAAGCCGGAGCGTGCGACACGCGCCCTGAGAACGCGTGGTAGCTTTCCGTTGGTTTATCTTCAGGGACAGCACTCAGCAGCAGTTGGGTCGAAACAGAAATTCACTGCAGTTAAAAGTAAGAAACGGTTATTTTCCAAAACTACGAAATAAAAGAATTTAGAATATTCGTGTTTTTCTCTAAAAGCTAAATTTTTTCCAATTTTATTTTTACTCGAAACAAAATAGTAAGAGAAACAAACGCGGCTGCTGAACCAGAGTCCTTTCTCTCTCCTCTCTCTCTCTAAACATTTTTCTCTCTCTACTTTTTTTTTTCCTGCTCAACGTTTTGAGCTTCAGAGATCGCATAACACGATCCAATTTCCACGATACGTGAATCAAGCGAGTTCTCAGATTCACAATAAATTGAAAATTTGTCGAGTTTTTTCCTCCCGAGTGTAGATTGGTATATTGCCGAGCAAAATTAGCCTTTTTTTCTCTTTCTTTGTTAGGTGAGGAAATCGAAGTTTAAGTCTGATCAGGGAAAATCATTAAGGGTTTTTCTGGGTTCTCAATTTTGTATATATACCTTGGAGATTTTTGGCGGAAAAGTAAACGGTGGAGGAAAAAAGTTCACTTTTTTAGGGAGTTTTTGTTGTTATTGTTAGTAATTTTTGTTCCCTTTGTTTCCTTTTGCGTGTGATGATATCTGTGGGCAGTAGAGATGGTAGAAAGAGGATAGGTTTGGGATTAGATATGGAAGAAACTGAGCTTGAAGAAGGAGAGGCTCTCGGTTATCACGAGGAGGGAGAAGATTCCACCATTGACCCTGATATTGCTCTCTCTTACATTGTAAGGATCTTGACTTAATATCCTGTTTAATTCTCTATATGAATTACTTCCTCAGTTTGTAGCGTTATGTTAATTCTTAATTATGTAGCGTGGTTGTTTTGATCTTGTTTTTAGTTGTAAGTTGTTGGTGAAGTAGTTATTGTTGACCCGTGTACTACCTTAGATCAATGATGCTATTGAACTTGGGCTACTAGATACCATTATGTGATTGTCAATTATGCATTCAATATGTGCTTATCTATAATCCTAGAAGAGATTAAGCCGGAGTTCTTTTTAGTTAGGGGAGATAAAATTGGTTTGTGAGACGACAAGAACATTGACTACGTGTCAGATGTTTGGTTTCCTTCCATCTTTTGCGAGCTGATGAAGGTTGTAGAATTAGATGCACCTTTTGCCTTTTGGTGCTATAAAGCTTGCTTTTATTTATGAATTTAACTTTATATTACTCATATTCGTTCTTTTATAGGAGGAAAAAGTCCATAGATTTTTGGGTCACCTCCAGAAAGATTTTGAAGGTGGTGTTTCAGCTGAGAATTTGGGTAAGTTGAAAAGATTACAACCAGTTATGCAACTGTAGGGTCATGTAAATGTGGTTTTAGAATGGTAAAGTATTAATCAAATACCTTATAGGGGCGAAATTTGGTGGCTATGGTTCATTTTTACCTACTTATCAACGGAGTCCATCTTGGTCCCATACAAAAAGTCCAGCTGAGGCTCATAACTATGAGTCACCAAGATCCCCGAGAAAGCCACATACAGAGGTATTTGGTGCCTGTACATCTAAATCGATTTCAACTTATGTTTTTCTATCTGCCACGTCCTCTGAAAAACAGAACTAGAGTGTGTAGCCTAACTTGAATACATGTTTACTTGAGTTATTGATTTTTCTCTGATTTAGGATCAGAGGCAGAATTCTTTAGCTTCATCAAGTGCTTCTCCATCGATAAGGCCCCATGCTGCTTCAGGAAAATCTTTATCAGTAGGAAGTTCCTTAAAAGGCAATGGCTACTTAAAAGCTAAACATGCTGAGGAATCAAGCTTAAAAAGTGAAATAAATAAAAAATCTGTGAATGATCAGAGAACACTGAAGGTCCGAATCAAAGTTGGATCTGAAAATTTGTCAGCACAGAAGAATGCTGAAATCTACAGTGGACTTGGTCTTGTAGTTTCACCATCTTCTTCAATGGACGACAGTCCCACAACTAGTGAAGGGCAATGTGTTAAACTTTTGGGTGTGCCGGAGGCATCACCAACCAGTATACTTCAGGTAATGTTGTTGCTCGTTATTGATATTTATTTACGAGAACTTTTTGTTGGTCTTTTCTTTTTTAAGCAAATCTTTAACCTTCTCATTGCTTCTGTGCTCAAGCAGATTATGACGTCTTATTCTGGGGAACTGCTTCTATCCCCTCTTTCCGAGGATCTGATTCATCTTACAGAAAAAAGGAAATTTAGGGGAAAGTGTGAAACTAAATCAGTCGAAAAAACAAGCAAAAAATCTGGGTTGTTAGGGAATGGATCTCTTTCTAGTAGGAGCAACCACAAAGTTACTGAGCAGAAAAAGGTCGTGTCATCTGAAAAGGATGACGATTTCTTCACAGAATTATCATCTCAGAAAAATAATGCTTTTGTGGATAATAATGTTTCTCCATTGAAGAAGGAAAAAGAAAACGATAGTGATGTGTTTGGGTATGAGGAGCTTTTGAAACTTCCACTTTTATCGAGTTCTCAGCATATTGTTGCCAATCCGTCAAAGGATGTGTCACCTGCAACAATTGCTACGAAAGATGGGATGAAGCGAGAAACCTTCTCCCCGTTCATTGAGAAGGAACATTTGGAGAGTGCACCGGCTCAAGATGCTAGCAGAGCTGAAAAGTTGGGTGGGAGGTCTGGTTCATCGGGCAAGGCTTCTGAATCTAAAGAAGGAAATCTTGTCGGTACTGTTGCAGCTTGCCCTCAGGAGGACATATGCAAAGCAGAAAAACCTTTGGACCAGTTGGAATCTAATGCCTCTAAGGGAATAAAAGCTCTCACTTCTGCTGAGCCCACTGATCCCTTGAAACAGTTAGTCACTCAGAAAGGTGGATCAGTTAATGAGGAAGGTCTGGAATCGTCTCTTGAAAAATCATCAACTGGGGGTAAGAGGAAACGGAAGGAAGCTCAAAATAAAGGCTCTGAAGGTGCATATGTGGTAAAAGACGAGTTAATGGTTGAGTCTTCTCTGGGTCCTAAAAGTGGGAAGAGTTCTCATACTAATAGTTTCATATCTAAAAATGATGTGCCTGATCTCCAGAAGGAGCATGAGAAACCAAGGGACCGCTATAAGGACTTCTTTGGAGATGTAGAATTTGAAGATGACGACAATGAATCAGTTTCTGGGGAAATGACATCCTCGGGAAGGTTAAAGGATCCTCAACTTGTTGGAAAAAGAAACATAAATAAAGATCATAACATGTCTCGAGAAAAACATACAGGCAGAAATTCTGAAAAAACACTAGAGAAATATGCTAAACCTGTTTCCCGGTCAGCTCCTCCCCTTGAAAATGGTCCGAGTTCTGAAGCTCCAGCTGGATCGATTCCTCTGGTCCAAGAAGATTGGGTTTTATGCGATAAGTGTAAAACATGGAGACTACTTCCACTTGGTACTAATCCCAAAAGTCTTCCTGATAAATGGCTTTGTAGGATGCTTACTTGGCTGTAAGTTCCATCATTTTAATATGTATTCTTTTAGGATTTTTGTTATGCAACTTGCTGTTTTGGAAAGGTTCCATCTTATTATCAGTTTAGATGATCCAAAATTTTCAACTACTGCCTTTGGCTGTCAATTACTGTTATGTTGCCGAGCTCTGCCTCTGCATATGTGTAGAAGTCATTCAATGTGGAAAACTCACTTTTTCCAATTCCTACAGGCCTGGGATGAACCGTTGTAGCATCCCAGAGGAGGAGACAACTAATGCTTTAAGGGCCCTTTACCATCCTGTTGCTTCAGTTCCGGTCCCTCCTCCCGAGGGTCAAGAGGTTCGGCCAAATAATTCCATTATGGCTTCGGTGGGGATGACCTCAGCTGATTCTAAGCCTCTGGCTCAAGAACACCAAGACGTTGCCATCCCAACTGCATCAAATAGTGGGAAGAAGAAACATGGGTCTGCAGTGGCTGCTGCAAATTCAGCGGATATAGATGGTTCCACCAACTCTTCGAACTCACGGAAGGAAGAACCTTGGTATGTTGGGAAAAATAACTAAATTAACAGCACGAACAACTCACCTTCTGTAGATGCATCTGGACAGCATATGCGGCAAGCAAGTGTGGCACTAGAGAAGTGCAGTGATGCTAAAGCAGAAAAAATATCACAAGTCAGCTCTTCTGATAAAGGTATTATCATTATTCTTTGCACTTCTTTGTGGTCAAGTGCACATGTGACTATTTGAGTCATATCTACTTCGACCTTGGGCTTTCTTTTCCCGACCTTCCTAAATTTTTATCTTCGACTGGACTTGCATAGGTACAAGTGTAAAGATAAAGAGCAACCGTGAGTCTGATTTGGAGGGTTCTAGAGCTTCTAAAAGAATGAAGAGCGAGGAGTTACATTGTGATGATGAAAATTGGACTTCTGACAATGGTGGCGGGGCTTCCACGAAAGCAGGCCGTCGCTCTTCCAGTCTGTCAAACTATCCATCTGGTAATGATCGAGACAAGTACAATAACCATAAAGATTTTAGTGGTGAATCCATGAAAAGTATAGTATCAAGTATGAATGTAGATTTGCATGTTCCGTCACCTGCAGCCGATGGTTTGCTCTGTTCTGGAAAATATGATGACGAAGATTCTAGAAAGAGGAGAGCGAAAGAAAATCATGGTTCTAGGACTCATATTGAGCCTGTTTCCAATTCAGGACAACATTACTTGCACTCTGGTGATTTTATAGAAGATTTGAGTGAAAGTGAACACCGAAAAGAAAAGAAAGCTAGACTTTCCATGTCTGGAGGAAAATCTATGAGTGGAAGCAAAGCCAGTGTAGGGGCCGGCAGAAAAAGCAAAAGTATGAAGGACCAACATGATGGGCAGCTTGTGAATGGCACTCAAGCAGTAGATTATTTGAAAAGTGACATGGCTTCTGCACATCCTTCAGTTGCTGCCAATTCAAGCTCTTCCAAGGTATCTGGCTCGCATAGGACCAGAACCAATGGCCAGGAAGTTAAAGGTTCCCCAGTTGAATCAGTTTCCTCATCCCCTCTGAGATTTCCTAATGTCGATAAGGTCACATCATCTCGGAAAAGCCTCGATGGACGGACTGATTTTCATGATTCTGCTGCTGCCAACCCGGGAAGGTTTTCAGGCAATGATGATGGATGGGAACGACCGAACAGGATTGGATAAAATAGATGCAGTTCTTACCGTCAATGATCATGTCGATGATGTCCACAGCAATCAGTTATGTCATAGTAATCAGTATGCTAGTACAAAACATTATTCTGAGCAATCCAAAGCTGAAACAAGAACAAACAACGACCAATCTCAGAGTGGAGTTCACTCAAAGAAATCTGGAAAAGTTTCGTCTTCACATTCTAAAGACAAGGCTCGTGTGTCTGGTTCTGACTTAGACAAGATTAAAATCAAGGCTTCTGATTCAAGAAATGATGCTTCAGATCACATGCATTTGCATGAGGAGAAGTCAAAGAGTAGAAGAAACAAGTCAGATGAGAAATCTGGCACTCCTAAAAAGGGCGAGAAGTTTATTTCCAAGAAAGATATGGCTGGAGGAATGTCAAGTGAGAGCTCTAAAGCACCAAGTCAAAAGAAATTTGGCCATGATGGACAAGATGCTATCAGAGATAAGAAGCATGAACTCCCACAAGAGCATGAAAATGAGAAATTACCCAAGAAAAGCAACCAGACTGAAATCCGCGGGAATGGGAAGTCACACTCACTTCCACCCCTAGCAAGAATACAGACTGACCATGCTCCTGTTTCTGGATCTCAGAAGGAAAATAGTTTAAAAGGTTTGGCTGTTGATGCATCCGATAATGGTGATGCACTAAAGGCGTCAAATCAGAGAAAGAAATCTGAGAACTCAAATGGTCAGCCTATGAGGCATCCAACCCCAAATTCTCATAAAATTCGGGATGTTGATGCTCCAAGTCCTGTTCGAAGGGACTCCTCCAGTCATGCTGCTAATACCATTTTAAAAGAGGCGAAGGACCTCAAACACATGGCTGATCGTCTTAAGGTTGATGCATATTTTGGTGTTCTGGATTCTTTTCATTTAACCATTTCTCAATTTTCCATAATTAAATTCCATTTTGCAGAATTCTGGTACCAGTATTGGTCTTTACTTTGAAGCTGCCCTCAAGTTTCTCCATGGAGCCTCTTTGCTCGAATCCGGAAGTAGTGAAGCCACTAAGCATAATGAACTGATGCACTCATTGCATATATATAGTAGCACTGCAAAACTCTGCGAGTAAGTCATTAATCTCCATCTGTAACCAGCCTCAGCTCTGCCCGTTCATATGCTTTCACGCTTCTAATTTTGGTACTTCCAAATCTTAAATGAGTGGTTACAACTGATAACCGGTATTGTTCTATTTCGTGTTCTTCACCCACAAAGAAGAATCAAATGTTAAATTTACACAAGTTGGTCTGTGGCATGTGTATTTCTCTCCTTCATCTAGTAGTGGTTAATCCATAAATGGACGTGGATCAACTGGACACCATTTCTGTTTGTTGAATAGTTAAAATTTTGTAGGTTTTGTGCCCATGACTATGAAAAGTCAAAAGACATGGGTGCTGCTGCTTTGGCCTACAAATGTATGGAGGTCGCTTACATGCGAGTGGTTTATTCATCTCATAGCAATACAAGCAGGGATCGGACCGAGTTGCAAAATGCTCTACAAATTTCTGCCCCTGGTAAATTTTAGATGCAGCATTCTTTATAATTTCATTTAGATCAGAATCGCATCTGCTGCTGGTTCCCCTGCTGTTACTGAGTAATATTATGATGGGGGTAATAACTTTAACATGCTTATGGTAGGGCACTGGGATATGAATTGTTGCACCATCACATCGAAAAAGTGTGATAGATCAGAAATTTATAGGGCTACCTCCCTTGTGTCCAAAGAGGATAGCTAAACTAGAAACATATGAAGTAAACTACCCTTTGCTATTAATTGATATGGTGTAATTTTGACCAATTCAGCTGCTATAAAGTGAAACCTATCTATATGAGGTAAAACTTTGACTGCTTTAGTCATGACTCCACGTAACAATTTTATCTTAATTATGTGCAAAATCTTTAATTTCAAGTATTCTCAATTATCCCTCTTCAGGTGAATCTCCTTCCTCATCTGCCTCTGATGTCGACAACTTGAACCACCAAGCGACAGCAGACAAGGCTGCCTCAGCCAAAGTAGTGGGCTCTCCTCAAGTTTCTGGAAACCATATCATCACTTCACGGAACCGTTCTGGTCTTCTGCGTGTTCTGAACTTTGTAAGTATATGACTAAATACTCCACTTCTCATAGCAGATAGATATTTCATGGGCTTCAATCTTTAAGTTTCTCATCCACCTACATGTTTTAGAAATAATCAGTTTGTGTTGTTGCATGTGTTAGACTTTACACTGTTGCTTTCTGTAGGCACAGGATGTTACCTTCGCAATGGAAGCTTCAAGAAAATCAAGAATTGCTTTCACAGCTGCTACGTCAAGACTTGGAGAAACCCACAAAGAGGGTATCCGTTCACTTAAAGACGCGCTTGATTACAACTTCCAAGATGTTGAGGGTTTATTGCAGCTTGTGCGATTTGCAATGGATGCCATCAGCCGTTAAACAGCTTGTAATTATCATTCCAATTTTGGGTCCTTCGTCACCAAATAATATGCAATGCATCATGAGTTCAAGTAGAATGTGTCACCCTTGTAAATCTGTACAGTTATATTGAGTTTGCAATGCCTTTCTGATTCTTTATTGCATGCTTATGGATGATAATAAAGGCCTCAATTTTTGTTTTATTTTTTCAACTTGGGTTGATGATATTTGATAAAGAGGTGTCGCATAATGAAGTGTCTAACTGAAGAAATGACCTTAGGCTTGGTTGACAATGGGCTATCGGATCATTTTAAGTTGTTGGAGGGTCGGTACATCTGGCCCTGAGTTTCATATTCAAGTTCAATGATTTGCTCATAATAACAAATTTGGCCCTGATGATTTGCCCAGATCCAGCAAATTCTGATTAAGGAATCTGGATTGCATCCTCAGGTAAATTATCCATTCACATCTCCTTGAGATTTATATATGGACCTTTTTTCTGACTCTTATATTGTCATTTGATGTTTGCAGGTCCGATCATAGAATTTCTGCTCGTGCCCTTACAGAATTTGCTTTTGTATTCATTTAGTCAAGTACAATAAGTTGCTGAATAAGGTTCACCTGGTGGGAAGAGTAATGTGGCAGTTGGTTGTGTTTGTTACTGATGAATGAGTTGGAAATGATGCCCAAAGGGTGTGTATATGTGTATGTTCGTGGAGCTGATTCTTGAGGAATTACATATAGGCATTGCCTCTTCTGAAACATCCCAGTTGCTAAGAGTACATTGGATAAACATACGAGCGCACTTCATTTTAATGGCATTCTGGGAATGTACTACATGTGATTTCCATTGGCTGACAGGTACATATTTTTATTACTGAGATATCTGCTTTCTGTGGTTTTTATAATTATTCTGCTTTTTCTCATTGTTGAAGAAAACGCTTGTTGCCTTGTGTACACTCTTTCGACCCCTCACAGTTTTATGTACAACATGCAGTGTTCATGCAAAATCATTAAAGGACATCATATCTCTTCTTTAGCTTGTAGAATATCATTTTTTTTCCTGCCCTTTTTTCTCCCCCTTCCCTTATGGAGTCGGAGATATGTTACTTTTTAAAGAAAATGCGGTCTTTTTGGTGGTAATTGTTTGATACTTGTGAAGGTGGTACATGAGATGAGACGCGTTCGAAGCTTTTGATGGAAGGATGAGAGTCCACTGCTGTTTCTCAGTCCTCGTGAAGATTTTATGGCAAGTTTGGCGTCCCATTTTGCTGTGTTGGAACATCTTTATCTATGGCAAATGTTTGCATATCCCATTTTGCTGTGAATTCTTCGATATGTCATATGTATTTAGTTGCTGCTTGTCAAAATTTCCTAGTTTTAGTGAAAATAAAGGCGTATTTTACTTCGATTTATATTTCTCTTGGAATTCAATTTTTCTTTTGTCACTCTTTCCTCCTTATATGGAAAGAAAAGATCATCAAAAAGTGAAGATTTGTGTATATGTTTTGCTCTAGTTGTTGTAGATTGGTTAACGTTCGAGGCCAAAAATCTTTGAGCCCACTATAATGTGATCTTTGAATTTATTGTTGCAATTACCAAAGAAAAATGAGACATTATTATATCGTATAGTTATTTATTTATGTAGGAGCATAAATTTATCAAAAAAGAAAATGAGACATTGATTTATTTTGGAATCCCATGAAATCAAGATTAAACAAGATATATTATTAATAAAAATTATAATTACATTTCAAAGGTATAAATCAATTTCTTTGGCAATTAAATCTTGATATTGATATATATGTGTTTTTTATGGAAGTAATCCAAAGCTCAAATAAAATTCAATGTTCGATTTAGAAATAAGGTGAAGAAAAATTTTAAAGCTCAAGTAAAGCACAATCGTTAATTCAAAAATAAGGTGAAGACCATTTACATAGACGTCATAAAGCTCGAAGATAAGATCATAGACATATTTCTCCAACTCAACATCATAAAACTCAATAATAAGTTTAAGAAGACCATAGACATATTTTTCCAACAAATCTCAAAGATTACTCAAAGATCATCCAATGATCAACTTGAAGAGAAGAATCAGATGATTAAATAGATAAAACAACCCGCACAAATATTGCATTACTAATTAATAATTTGTATTTTTAACTAAAGCTTTTTATATAGAAATGTACATATAATTTGATATATATATATAAAAATTATATTTTTAACATATAAGCTTAATTATTCATACACTTTGAAGATCTATAAGCTCTTGAAAAGCTTTATAAAATAAGCTTAGTTAGAATTTACTCTTTCCATTCCACCTATTTTAAGACACTTTCTTTTTTGTGCATTCTATTTATTTACAGATATTTTCTTATTTGGTAAAATTTTACTTTTTATTCACCTACACAAAAAACATGGCTTTCCTAATACATGCATGTGTATAGAAAAAAGGGCAAATAGCGTCAAAAATCTCTATAGTTTCCCCGAATTAGCATTTTTCCCTTGATCTTTAAATTTCTTGTTAAAATCCTTGAACTTAATTCCGATTCTCGTTTTTCCCTTAATGACGTTTTTTCAGCAACTAATTGCACTGACGTGTCACCTATGTGGCAAGCTTGTGCTAAGTCATTAAATTAGGACCAAAACGTCGTCGTTTTATACACGAACAATCCCTTCTTACTCCTTCTCTGTCATCGCCATTAGAATCGCAGCTTCCGGCCGAGGTTCTTCATTGAAATTGGCGTACTCGGTGTATAAAACTCTAGGTAAATTGAATGATGAAGGCGGTGGAGCAGAAGGTGTGACAGGGCCGGGGCAATTCTAGTAGAAGAAACTATTGGCGGGGCATTATAGGCAACATAATTCTCAAGAGAGATGGTTAGCTCGGACGAATCGGAGGGGAGGGTCGGTGGGGCGGCGGTGGTGGATGAGGAGGAGCTGTGAGTGAGGGGGTAGTGGAATGTGTGGGGTGGAGAGAGAGGGGAAGGGCAATTCAGGTAGTGAGAGAAGAGAATCGAAGGAGGAATGCGGTGATTAGGGTTGAAAGGGCAGGGGACGAAGGTAGCAGCGACGGTGGAGGTTTCGGCATTGATTGGTGGTGTTGGGAGGGATCGGACGGCGGTGGCGGAGAGATTTGAGGTCGGAGAGAGCAGTGGTAACAGACGGAAGCGAAGTTCCGGCGGAATGATGAAGACGAAGACATGGATTGGGTGGTTTTTTTTTTCTTTCTCAAGAACCCTAATTTGAGAATGCATTCAATTTTGCCCTCAATTTTTCGATTGGATTTCATTTAATTCCCTAAATAGACATAATACTACGTCGTTTTACGTTATAACCTAAACTATGTCGTTTGCTTCGCCGAAAACTTAATCCTACATGGCTTTCCGACAACCATATCAGCATTAGTTAAATTGCTGATTAATTTTATGGGAAAAACAGCGAATCGGAATTAAGTTCAAAAATTTTAACAAAAAATTTAAAGGTCAAAGGAAAAAATGCGAATTCAGAGAAACTATAAAAATTTTGGCGTTATTTGCCCTAGAAGAAATGTCTCAAGATAGCCGCGGGAGTATTTATTTTGTTGTTGTAGTGAAGAAACAATGAGTGCGCGCGTGTGTTAAAATTCCTCTCACAACTCCGAGGCCTTGTAAACAGATCCCCGCTAATATAATAAACAAGGGTCGCCCAAAATCGAATTCAAACCCTAATCCATTAACCCAATTCCCATTCTTTCTTCTCCCAATTCCTGTAACCCTACTCAATCGGAAAACGGATACTCTTCATTTCAATCTGTGCACGGTTCTATCAGCATTTGATAGCTCAAAATGCGCGTGATTCTGGTTGGGTGAATTGGGATTAGGCTATGGAGTTATCGAAAGATACTCAACTGATGGAAGTGGCGGCGTCCCAAGCGACGACGTCGTATCAGATCTTGTTGGATGAGCAGAAGGATCTTTTTCAGAATCAGATCGAGAAGCTGCAACAGATTGTCGCCACCCAATGCAAACTGACCGGCGTCAATCCCCTTTCTCAGGAGATGGTCTTGTTTCTGTTAAATTCTGTTCAGTTTCTTGCATTCTGTTTAGTTGGTTCGTTGATTGTTCTGATTAATTGGAATTACAATGCAGGCTGCTAGTGCTTTGTCCATTAAAATTGGTGAGTTTTTCTGCGTTTCATATGTGCATTAAGTTATCGGAATTACTCCCCCCAACAGTGTTTATTGCCCATTGCCCATTGTCAATAACTTAGATAGAGTTATCGTGCAAAATCGTGATAGTTATGGGTTCTGCTTGCTTTTTGGTATTGGTATGACCGATTTTATTAATCTATCTGGTTTGAGGATAAGGGTGTGGGGTTCCAAGTTGCAATGTCGTGTTTATACTTTAATATTTCTCTGAATGTACTTGTGGATTGTAGAATTTACCCTTTGCTTTTTTTATCTGTCATTTGTTTTTGCAGGAAAGAGACCTAGGGATTTGCTGAATCCCAAGGCCGTAAAGTACATGCAACTCGTGTTCTCCATGAAAGATGCAATTAGCAAGCGGGAGACTCGGGAGATAAGTGCTCAGTTTGGAGTTACCGTTACTCAGGTTTTAGTCTTCATTCCTTTTCCTGTGGCCAGTAAAAAAAAATGGTTGCCTTAGACCCCAGTTATTTCTTG
The DNA here is from genome assembly GCF_028751815.1 of Salvia miltiorrhiza. Taxonomy (NCBI): domain Eukaryota; kingdom Viridiplantae; phylum Streptophyta; class Magnoliopsida; order Lamiales; family Lamiaceae; genus Salvia; species Salvia miltiorrhiza. The sequence goes on along the minus strand of NC_080394.1, from coordinate 6,581,160 downwards.
TAGTCTGAGTTACTAATTATGTGATGCTACTTGCTAGCATCCTTTGGCATTGATGAATGGCTCATGAATTTAGATAACCATTGAAAGAAATGTTGCTCTCCATACATTTTGTTGGTTTATGGTTTACCAAGAAATTTGCAGAAAAATTGCTGCCACTGATGCTACAAGCCTGGATTAACTCATTGACGTTCAAATATTTATTATTTGTAGGTTCGGGATTTCTTTGCTGGGCAACGAACTAGAGTGAGAAAGTTTGTCAGATTGTCTAGAGAGAAAGCTAATACAACTGCCTGCGATTTGATGCATGATGGGATTACCTCCACTTCAAATTTGGATATGCCTGCTGAACCCATTCCTTTAGCCACAGTCGCTGAACCCATTCCTTTAGCCACAGTCGCTGAACCCATTCCTTTAGTCACAGTCGTTCCAACAAGTATTGATGAAGGGCCTTCAAGTTCAAAGAGGCATGAGGATTTACCTGGCCTGGCTGATTCAGAAAAGCATTTTGTTGATAATATATTTGGCTTAATGAGGAAAGAAGAATCATTCTCTGGTCAGGTTAAATTGATACGCTGGATTTTGCGTATAACAAATCCCTCAGTGCTGAATTGGTACCTTCCATTTCTATTCATGTTGATGATTGACATAATCAATTGTTCATCTCTCCTCATTTTCTGATTCTTATGTGTTTTCAGGTTCTTAAGTGAAGGGGGGTTGATGATATTGGCAACATGGTTAAGTGAAGCAGCTAAAGAAGAACAGACAAGTGTTTTGTCTGTTATCCTTAAGGTAATTACATATGTTAATTTTCTACCATTGCTTGTATTTTACTTTTCAATGGAGTTCCTATAGCTTAGGCTAATTGTTCATTTTCAGTTGCTTGATTATCTGCCGGTAAGCAAGGCTCTCCCTGGGCATATGTCTGCTATATTGCAAAGTGTTAATAGGCTGCGATTTTACAGAGTAACAGGTATGTTCTTACCCTTCTAGAAACTCATTGACTGCTCCATTTCTTTGTTTATCAATGTGGTTGATGATTTCAGTGGATTCTGTGCTTTCTGAAGGAATGCTGAAGTTATTTGGTTCTTAGTTTACTAGCAAATATATTTCCAGATACTCAGATATTTAATTGGGATGAAAGTTAGATTATGGGTCTTGAGGCTATCCCATGTAAACATAATCTGATTATCTGTTGTGTTACTTTGTAGCTCATTATCATATTATTGACAAATAAGTATTTTACATGCCACAAAATGAAATCAATATAACATGACATAGTTGATTGTTGATGGTGCTTGCTATTCATGAACTTTGTTGCCTGAAATCCTCTCGCTAGTTGGCTCATTTTCTGATTTGAAAATCAGACATCTCAAACAGGGCACGGTCTATGTTATCGAAATGGAGCAAGAGGCTGGGAAAGAACCTTTCTTCAAAGAAAAGCAATGGATTGAAATCAGCAAGTGATTTACAGGATGAGATGTTGTTGAAACAGAGGCAAGCTCATTCTTTTATCCCTTGTGGAAACTGCTTTTTCACATTAATTTGAGATTTGAGATTTATTGTCTTTTAATTTGCAGCATTAGTGAAGTTATGTGGCAATGAGTCGTGGGACTTAAAAAAGGAAAATACTGTAAGTCTTTCTTTACTTTACAAATATATATGTTCAAAACATGTCCCTGTAAGTGCTAACGATGACTGTAAAACTTCAGGAAGATGCTTTGAGGTTCATGTGTGAGAATCCTGATTCTCCTAGGTATCTGGCTTTACAATTTTTTTCTCATCAACTTTAACTATGGATTATGTTTTAATGTTGCATTCTAAGCCTAATTTTCTTCTGTAGGAAGCTGGACACTGCTCAGCCTCTAAAAATGCTTACAGCACCAGGAGATGACTCCAATAAAAGGAGAGGTGTTTTTCCACCTCGTATCCTTCATTGTGTTAATTTAATCAGGAATGCTACATGATTTTTGTTTGGAACAAATTATGAGCTGTTGGATGAGAAATAGTATGTTTATTTTGCCCAATAAATCATTACTTAACAGACCCTTTTCTCATTAGGGATGAGTTACTCTGTGAATAAGCTTTGTTCTTGCGTTTTATTCTATGTTTTCTGTTAAGATTGATAGTTGCTCATTAGAGGTCCATCTTTATATGGTATATAGTGTATCTAGTGTCAACAATCTGAGTTGTTACCATTAAATATGAAAACGAGAGGTTAAAAGAGCTAAAAAGCACTTCCAAGATACTATTTTCTTTCTCTCCATTTTTTCTAGAACTAGTATGCCTTAACAATCTACAGAAACACGAGAACGCCGGAAAGTCCAATTGGTAGAGCATCCGGATCAAAGGGTGGCTGCAAGGAGTCCCCAGGTTGCAAGATCAATGACTGCTACTCAGAGCCGCCCACTCTCGGCTGATGATATACAAAAAGCAAAGATGCGTGCTCATTTTATGCAGAATAAATATGGGAAGACAATTACTTCTGATGAAAAAATAAAGTCTGAAAGTGAGAAACGGAAGTCTGAAAGTGAGAGCAAGTTGACCACAGCTAGTCCAAATGCCAGTTTAGTGACATTAGTTTCTAAAGCCAATGTTCAGAATGAATGTGAGGAACAGACGAAAGTTGATGATTCTTTATCTGAACTTTCTAATCCACATGAAACTTCTTCGAAATTGGAGGAACCTCCTTGGAAAAAGTACAAGAGAATTCAGATCCCATGGAAGATGCCTCCAGGTACATTTGCTTGGCTCCTGTTCCTTATTGGTCTTTGATGTTACTTTTTTTCGCAGTTTACAATTTATCAGATTACAAGGTAAGCTAATTTCTCCCTTCAATAAATAAATAATTACACATAAAAACGTTAGAGAACTCTTTTTCTATTGAGGCTTTCTTTTAGAAATTAACAAAGTTGATATATGCTTAAGATTGTTCCTTAAAAGAATGGGTAAGATTGTTTTGTAAACTAAGTGAAAGGATAGTCAGTGATGTGCGTTTTATGGAGGCTGTATCTTGTTTCCTCTTTCCCTCTCTCTCCAAAATAATTGCAAAAGTCGCATTATATTTCGCCTGTTAAAACAAATTAACTTTGAAAGTCTTATAAACTGCTGCAGACAGAGGCAGTTTCTTTTTTCTTTTTCTTTTTTTTTGGGGGGGGGGGGGATATCACAGCATCAAGGGGCCACCATTTGTGATTATTTTGGAATTCCAAACCTAAGGGGGGTCATACCTAAATCTTATGCTTGTGTATGGCTCCACTGCTTTCTAAATTTAGCATAAGGCAATGATACACGCAAATGCAGTGCCCAGGAGGTGGTTATACAGATATTGGCAGTTAATTTCTGTGTTTTGTTGTTATCTAACATCGTCATTATGCTATGATCAATGTTTTATCAGGACTATTCTCCACTGTTAACATTGAAGGCCTAAGTGGCATACATGTCTCTTAATCTAGTTTTCTACATTCTGGAGCAAATCATACAATGATCAGTTGTCTTCATTATCGCAAATGGTTCTCATTTCCGAGTTGAGGGAACTAAATAAAGTGCAAGTGGTCCAGTTTTAAAGATTGGTTACTTAGATGATATATCGGATACCAATATGTTACAAAATGGAAAAATTTACGTCTCCACAAATATAATCTTCCTGCTGTAAATTCAATTGATTTTGCAAAATTATAACAAATATACTTGTAAGTGCTTGTGACAAAAGTGAATGTTCTGAAATTTTGAAAAGCTGCATTAAGTGGCTGTACATGAGTGTACATGGCAGTAACAGATTATCTATGTGGATTTCACAATCACCATTTGATATTTCTCACAAATACCCTATTATTTACTCGGAAGTTTGTAATGAGAATATGAGATGGTTCTTTTTTGATGAGTCTCCGAGTTTTCTTGTTTGTATTCTTCTGTAGCCTCCGAATGTAACTCTTCTAATCATAAGATTCCTAGTTCCTATGCGATATTTCTAGTTATCTTGCTGATTTAGCCTATTGTTCTTTATTTATGCCAGAATATTTGTTTGTTTCATGCAGAAGTGAAAATCGACGAGACATGGAGTGTTGGCTGAAGGTGCTAATAGCAAGGAAGTTGAAGTCCAAAAAAACAGAATTAGACGCGAGAGAGAAGTAGTTTACAGGACAATACAGGAAATTCCATCCAATCCTAGGGAACCCTGGGACCGTGAAATGGACTGTGATGATTCATTAACCCCTGAAATCCCCATTGAGCAACTACCCGACGTTGAAGCCCTAGAAGCACCAGCCGATGATCCTAACCATAGCAATGAAACTGTTGCTCCTAGCATCATCTGAGAGTATACACGAGCCAGATTTTGAGCTGCTAGCAGAATTGTTGAAAAACCCAGAATTGGTTTTTGCCTTGACTTCTGGGCAAGCTGGTAATTTATCGAGTGACGAGACCGTGAAACTGCTTGATAGAATCAAAACAAACGGGGTGAGTTCGTTGGCTAATTTAGCAGGAAATGCCAACAATAAGGTTGAAGTTTCCCTGCCATCTCCTACACCTACAAGCGACCCTGTTCCGGTGCGTAATTTTAGCACATTATGTACTCAACATGGGAAATTTTGCCACTTTTTCAAGCTTTTTCGTAATCTTCAGCGTGCGTTTCTGTGCCCTTTTACCAAATATGCATGGTTTTTTTTTTTTTGGGTTGATGAAATATTCAAATGTCGCAAAACTCAACTATTACACTGATGAATTAAATGAAAGCATTTTGTATAAACTAAAAATCAGGCAGAATGCAGTGCGTCTTTTCCAGAAGTAAAAGAAGAATACATAGATAAATAAATAAATAAATAAAATCAAGGCCAAATCATTATTAGAAAATTGGGAAGAATGGGAAATATCAGTTTTCGTTGACGTCCAGACATCATGCAGTTGTTGCGACCCGTAACTATTGTATAGCGCGTTGCTTAAATATTTTCTTGATTTTGTGGGTTGGAGAATAATCTTGTTGCTCTTTCTGGAAAATTTAATTCTTGTTGCAGAATGGAGTGAAGCCCGACTTCTCAAGAAATCCTTTTTCTCGGCAGCAGGGCTTGGCCAACGGGAACGCGTACGAGGTCTCTCTGCAGCAAGGTATGGTTCGGTCTCAGATTCCGGCAACCACGATGTTGACTCCTCAGCCGTCAGCATATGCCCACAAGGTAGTGCCGCCGCCAGCCTCAGTTCAGTTGCCTGAACAGTGGCAGGCACATACGAATCCACAAATGCACCACCTAAATAGGCATAACTCTTCAAACGCACAACATTTCACCTCAGAAATGGCTAACCTCAACCGTGCACGTGGTGCTTCGCCCTCGGCTGTCTGGGGAGACTCCTTGGGTCCCGTCTCGGTCAGCCACGCCACCGAATTCTTCTTTGGGAGCAAGACAGGGTTTTGAGTCGAATTACCACCATGGCTACGGAGGAGGATCCATGCAGCCATCATCAGGTAGCTGGGGTGGGAGAAGTGGGGTTGCAGATAGGCACGATAGGCGCGAATACGAGTCATGGAGCCCAGACAACAGTCCCTCCAGGCGCCATGAGAACGTACCAGGCCGACGCCATAATGAGACGAGTTTGAGCTTGAGGAATGGATACAGGCATGGAAAGACGACGCAGCAAGACTTTGTTCAGCATTCCGGCTATCAAGATGGAGGAAATAAACGGTGGCAAGACCGGAGAAGATAGCAGCGATCGGTTTCTAACATCTGTAGTGATAAATGAAGAATGGGAAAAAGGTGCATTTGTACGGATGTAGATTTTAGAGCAGTTTTGTTGCTGAAATACTTGATAAAGCTTTCCAGCTTTGCGATTTAAAATTTCTCTATTCTTTCTAACATAAATTCGTATGGGCTTATTGTAATTTGTGAATAAAGAGATGTTGAGGCGGCTTCTTTTTTTCTTTTTTTTCAAACGTAGAATTTTGGGAGTGTGTTTTCGAAGTACTCTCGTTGTCAGATTTGATCCCATTTGGAATGAATCTCTATCTCAATTCTGTAACACATGAGAATTATTATCATTTATTTATTGGAAACATTAACCCTCTTCAAATTAGTTCTAGGATGTTCAGACTAATCAGATAATAATAATACGTCATCAGTTCACGAATTGAGTATTTATTTGAGAAGTGACACGAGTTTTAAAAAATTGACTTAAGTGCATATGACTATGAGTGGAATAAAAGACTCAATTTTATTGTTAATGGATTGTGCAGAGCACACTTACCATAAAATTTCAACCAATTAAGGGGTATCGTGCAGGAAGTTGAATTGGAAATAAAAAAAAATCAAATGTTTTATCTTGACATAAGCTCTCAAATGCCATCATTTTATTTAAGAGTTCATATTTTAATCTATGTAAAATCTGACGTCTGAGAATTGATATGGAGATAAAAAATTAATTTATTATTTTTATTTTTTTAATTGCCAAATCAATTGTCCGCAAGCCATGTTACCCCTCAATTGACCGTAATTTTAATTTAGACTATAAATTAAACAACATAGATAAATGCAAGTTATTATTATTTTTTAAAAAAAGATAAATTCAAGTTATATTTATAACTTATAGTATAAATTTGGACTACAAATTTGAGGTCAAAATTCGTCCTATTTTTTAGTAATAAGCCTTTAATTAATTGGAGAGTGAGTGATAAAATTCCATCAAAATATTTTAGGGTTCGAATTACTCATGACAATATATGAAGAAGAGATGAAGGCGGTGGTTTGTGTTGGATTAAGATTTGGTGCGTAGCATTCGTGAAAAGAAAAGGAAAGAGATTCGATACGTGCATGTCACCAAATCGAAAATACATATGTCAACTTAATTTTCTATTAATTTCCCAATCTAATCTAGAATAACAGAAATATGAACTCGCTTATATTCGACGCTTGAAGCCGGTCTTCAATTTCTCTTGGCCGTCTAATTGTTTGATGAAATGGGTTTTCGATTCTTAAAAACTCTGCACCCTGCTTCCAAATCATGCATCTCGAGACTCAAATCATCTCAGCTTTGCAACTCCGAGATTTTCAGAAACTCTTGTGCTGCTGCGAATTCTGAATTTTATGATCGCTCAACCTTTTATTCTGAAAACCCAAATCTCAAGATTTTCCGGCGCTGGCATGGAGGCCACTCACACCACCACCACGATCGCCGGGATTCTCATTCCGGAAAAGAGGGCGAGAAAATTTTCCGGCTAGGCCTCGCGGCGGACATCGGATTGGCAGCCGGAAAAGCCTTCACGGGATATGTATCCGGCAGCACCGCGATTATTGCTGATGCTGCTCATTCCATTTCTGATGTGGTATGAATTAGGGCTTCTTCTTCTTTTGTTGAAGTTTTATGTTTTTTCTGTTTTTGTTAATTGTAGCTGTCTGTCTGTAATGGTTTAGGTATTGAGTGGGGTGGCATTGTTTTCTTTTAGAGCTGGAAGGGCGCCCAAGGATAAAGAACATCCATATGGTCACCTTTGATCTGTATCTACGCAGTCTCGGTTCATTCAATATGTTTTTAGCTTCAATATTTGTGCTTTGCAGCTTGTTTTGTATGGTAGAAGACAGAAGAAAACATGTTGCTAGAGTTAGTCTTATTAACATGTGCATGCATTTACATGAAGATACTATCATCATGTTCCTGTCTTGAAGTTTTGCCGATTCAGCTATAACGTTGAGTGTTGAAATAGATGCTACAACACAATGTGGGCAATTCTGTATTGTTAGACAACATTGAATAGGCGTAATGGGAGATGCCATTTGACTTGAGAAAGATGTAATTGCCATTAGTTTGAATGTTTTCAGCTTTTTGATAGCTTAGGCCTCGTCTATCAGGAATGAAAGAGCAATTTAGAGTGGCAGGTTAGCTAAGGAGAGCTATACTTTGTTGCCTTATTTTCTACTGATTTGTCTGTTTTATAATTCTCGTAAGTCATAATTACAAGGAAATAGCTCGTATGGCCCTTTCTTTGTAAATAACATAGAATCTATAACACGTTGGTCCCTTTTCTACTGTTGAAAATTTTGATCTAACTAATTGCTAGCTAAATGTGACTGTATGTATAAAGCTGTTTCTGAAAGGTTGTTGGAAGAGTTAATTTTCCGTCTTCAGTTATGCCTTAGATTGTCTCCATCTTACGCACATTAAAATATGCTACTTGGACGGATTGTCAAGTCCACAATGTGATACGAGATATTCTTAAACATTCTTCGTGTATTTAATTTTGAAGAATTCTACTCACCATATTTGACAAGTAATAGTGATTGCCATCGTTCAGGGCATGGAAAGTTTGAGACGTTAGGAGCCCTTGGAATTTCAAGTGTGCTCTTGTTAACTGCTGGAGGCATTGCTTGGCATGCTATAGATGTGCTGGCGGTACATTTCTATGACTATATTATATTTTGATGTAGAGAGCAAAAGTTACTGTGTGCTGCAAGGCTTCATATATGACTTATTCAAAGCTGAAGATCTGCAGTTCACATTGCTATGTATCTCAATTCAAATGTTTTATAATGTGTAGGTTGTATGGTCGGCTGCTCCAGAGATAATTAACCAGTCCTTGGCTCATAACCATGCTCATGGTCACCAGCTTGGTGGACATCAGCATGGAATCGACATGGAGCACCCGATTCTGGCTTTGAATATGACTATAGTCTCCATAGGTGTAAAAGAAGGGTATAAAGTCATTTATCTGTTTATTATCTATAAGATTTGTTTGCCTTTATTTACCTTGATAGAGATAGTAACCATGTGAGTTTCATAGTTGATTTCTGTTATCTATTGACGCTTCAGATGTTGATGTACCTCTAGTCGTTGTAGTTAACTAATATGCATTTTTTACTTTGAACAGGCTGTACTGGGTTACTAAGAAAGCAGGCGAAAAGACTGGCAGTGGACTCATGAAAGCTAATGCTTGGCATCATCGTGCAGATGCTATCTCATCAGTAGTTGCCCTCATTGGGGTTGGTAAATATTTTTCTTCACATTTATTTTCATTTTTTAAATTGGCTATTCAAAGTTTTGCCCCTAATTCGCTCACTGAGGGGCTTCAGTGTTTCGGTTCAAGTTTTATGCCTTATCTTTTTAGTGGCAAGAAAATTATGCAATCCATCTGGCTTGATTTTACAAGAATATCAGAATAGTCAGCGGTCCATTTTGCAGTCAAATTGAATTAACTGTCCTTTGTCTTTAGGCATAAAGAAGAATTAATATCAGAAGCAAAATTTGAAGTTATTAGCCAGTTACATGTTCTTAATATTCAGGCCTGGGATCTAAGATTTTTTCTAATGACCTTAACCTAAGCTTAGTAGGTCCATCATTTTCTTTTACTTTTTAGCATGTTTTGCTTAACGCTTGGTAAAAGTTGCTGCTTGAATTTATCAATATATACTTTTGGTTGCATGCACCATCCTTTGTTTGATGTGTCATTAACAAATTCTGGAGATATTTATTGAGGTTTCTTGATCCTCTTGCTGGACTTGCAATATTAGGTGGATCTATTCTTGGGGTGAGGTTTCTTGATCCTCTTGCTGGACTTCTTGTTTCTGTGATGATTTTTAAAGCAGGACTTGAAAGTGGTTACCAAAGGTAGATTGTCAAGTGTCACTTTATATTTGCTTCCTTTTACATGCTACCACAGAATTAAATTTTCATTCTATAGTGAGTATGCTTTCTTTTGAGAAATTGCTGCTTTAGTTTGAAGCTAATAAGTTAATAACCCCTGAGATAATTATCAGCTTTATTTTTGAGAAAATAATTATCATTTGACATCTGAGAGTTTTGACATGACCTTGTTCGATGTGGATATTTCAGTGTTATGGAATTGGTGGATGCTGCTATTCCATCACAACAGCTCGAACCTTATAAACAAACAATACTTGGGGTTGAGGGAGTCAAGGTAGGTAAATTTCAATTTTCCAGCATAACTAATTCCTTTTTCTTATAAACATTCATTTCTGGCTTGTTTCCTTTATTTAGCTTCTTGAACGGCATGATTTATAACACTTGGTATTGATACCTATCAAATCTAATCTATATATGTCCGGTTGCAGAGGGTGTTTGGCTAGGTTTACTTGGAGGATTTATGATCTCGTACTTTGTTTACAATTTTTCATTCTTTCTTAAACATCTTTAGGGTTATAATCACCTCAGAGGAAGGCGAGCTGGATCAAATCTGTACCTTGATGTGGATGTTGAGGTTCGCTCGATTCGCCTCAGTTTTCTTTATTATCACGCACAATATAGATTTTCGGTTCCATAATTTGTTTACATGCTTTAGAGTCGGTATCAGTGAATACTTACTTCGTGTAGGTTGACCCTTTTTCTAGCGTTAGTGCTGCACATGATATTGGTGAAAATGTTCGCAGTCAGCTTCAGCTGTCCCATCCGGAAGTGGCAGAAGTCTTTATACATATAGGTAAATAAGTTACTCATCAAAGTAATATTTCCAGTACCCGTGTAAGATTCTTATGGCTTTTGTATCACTTATCTGGTCGAAGGATTAGTTCCCTTTGTACCCTATAGAGACGTGCTATCCAGGGATTCCTTTCTATATTATTGTTGTAAAATTCATTTGAAAGTTAAGGATTCAAATTGGAACTTGATTGTCTTCTTGATGTTTGATAAAGAGGAAGTGATAGTGTCCTTTTTTTGTGAAAAAAAAAACCTGTAGAGCCAGCAACTTCACAGATTATGGAAAGTGGTAGTAACCATCAAAGAAGCTGTAACAGCTCAGATCATCATTGCAATACTGCCCCACTAGAGCCCACAGATGTTGAGGACACTGTCGGAGAAATTTTATCATCGAACTTCTCAGAGGTATGAGTTTGCTGTTTCTTATCGTCCACTCTCCCTTTGTGTTGTTTATACTTGATGTTACAACATCATTTGGAACTAGATGATTTTACAAGTCAGATAGAGGTGATACATAATATTTGATTACAGAAAATGAGTGTCCAACGCATCACACGCCACTCGTTGCAAGGGCAGATTCTTCTCCAAATTGAGGTTTCCATGCCCCCGGACACATCAATCAGGTAATGTACAATAATCTTGAAAATCTTGTTCCTCTCTGCAGTGCATTGTACTCATCCTGGCCGGTGCAAAACTAGGGACGCTGTGGAGGTTGCAAAAGAGGCGGAGAAGAAGATCTTGGAGGTTGTGACGAGCATCAGGCACGTCTCCATTCAGCTGCAACTCGGCAGCCCAATGCCCAACTTCCCACAATGAGATCAGAAACTTCCTGCTAGGCGGTCGCTGCTGATTTTGTAGCGTTTTTATTGCATTAGTTTTTCTACTAGTAGTAAGAAAGATTTGAGGCTGCTGAATAATGCAAATCTGTTGTGGCTCTTTTTATATTTATATATATAAACTCTGCTGAAGATATATATATATATTTATATATATAATTCTGAATGCTATGCACCAGTTTTAATCTCATGTTGGTGTTGCTATAGGATGAATTTTCTCTCCTCGTACATGAATATTTTCTTCACTTTCAAATTTGGCCATTTGTTATATCCTCATTTTGGATTATATATATACATCTCTTGATTATATGTTCACATTTCATTTACGCATAAGCTTGTCACATCTAGTTTTTTATAGTTTACATGTTCAGTGTGATTTGCATGTTATTGCATATGAATGTAAATTTACTAGGAATTAATTTTTACTGCCTTTTATTGAAGACATAATAAGCAAGACAATCAATAATATGGGAATATTTTTATTTATGGAGAAAGTTTTATAAAAAGTTGGGCACGATACTCACAGGAATAAATTTTGCAAGGTTTTTAATTTATTTCCTGTACAAAGTTAACAGTATTGGGCTGTAGATGAAGCCCATTGTAACGACCTTCTCTCCAATACCTTTTGCAGGCCATCTTTGAGCCCAGAATATGAAAGTAGAAATTTTCAATTTTTAATGTCTTCTGTGTATGCTATTGGGAGAGATACAGCCGTGGCCATGAGCAAGACGAGATGAAAAGAAGAAAGAATGAGACAGTTGAGATGGAAGCACATTTATTACTATTGATTACTAGTTTTCTACATGAACGGTATGACAATCAATAACACATTCTAAATATTTTTCGAACCTTTCACAAGCTTTTAACGAGTTCAAGCTTAAACTATATTTATATGAACATAAAACAAGTTGAGCTCGAGCTCAAATACGATGTTATCAAATATTATACGAACCGAGCTTGGAGCTTATAATTGGTTGGCGAGCCAAACTCGATCAACTAGACATAACCTCGAGTTGTCGAATTCAAACACTCAAATATTTAAATGAATCGAGCTTGCATCGGCTAATATTTGACTCGATTTGACTTGTTTACAACTCCGCATAAGTGTTTAGTGTTATAGCTACATCGATAAATTTTCAAATTTAGAAAAGCAATTCTTATTATTATGTACCTCTTAGCTTCACTTCACAATTGGCTTATTTTGACATAATATTTAATATAATGTAATTGATTATTCAAAGAGAAAACAAACAAAGTCAAATTGGACAACCCCAAAGAAATATACTCCCTCTGTCCTCAAAATGTATCCAATTTGTCCTTTTCGTCCGTTCTTATAAAATGTATCCAATTTATTTTTGGTAAGTTTGTACTCATAATAAAGTGAGACTCTTACTCTATTAACAACATATTTAACTATTTTATTAAAATTCGTGTCATTTACAAATTGTTACTTTTTATAAGGACGGAGAGAGTATATATGCCAAATCAAACGTGGCAGAGGAAGTTTAAATTTGTTTTTGATCAAGATCTAATATGAAGTGGTATTCTTGTTCAAATAAATTGATAGTTTATATGGATGTAGAGAAATAAGTGTTTAAATAATTAATTTTAAAATTATTCAAATTATATTATATTTAATTATAACTAAATACTTTTTTTGTAAAAATTAAATACTAGTATTAATATTAAGCACAAATGTAAGTATACGAAACTTATATGATATAGAATAATTTTAAAATAGAATTTCCAATAAAAACCGATTTGTTAGAAGAAGAAAAAAAAAACTTTTGAGGATCTGATTTTCTACTAGTCTAAAAAACAATATCCATCTAGAATATTTGAGGCACCAAAAATACATGTTTAAGTTGGATCGACAATATCTTAAAACTGTTGAATAATATTAGGTATTTTGATCAGAAAGTGTTATCGACGTCAGATTCTGCATGGTGATGATGGAAAGGATTATTACTCTGCATGACTTGCATTCTCTGCTGATTGATCTGATCATGCGCCACCCTTGATCCTCCCACCCCCAAGAAATCCACCGTCGTCATATCGTTTCCATTCATCTCAACACCGCTCCCTTCCACCATGTTCTTCAAGAACCCCCCGCCGCCTCCCCCTCCGCCGCCCGGATTAATATTCTGATCCATCAGCATGCCGCCGTACATCACCATGTCCGCGCCGCCCTCGAAGAGCTCTTGCGGGCCCTTCTGCATCAGCTGCGCAGCAAATCCCCCGTTGAATTGCTCGCCGTGGAAGTTCTCGTACGGGCCGGGCCGGGCAGCCGGGCCCGCCGCCATGGTGCTCACGAAGTTCTTCTGCATCATCGGGGAGTTGGTCGCCGTTGCTCCCATTTGGGCCGCCTTCTGGAGCAAGGCGGTGGCCGACATTTGGGCCGACCCGAAGATCTGGCCCAAATTCTTGCTGTCTTGGTGGTAGTTGTAGCCCGTCGGGCTCGAGTTGGAGCTCAGCTGGAGCCCGGACGACGACGAGGGCATGTTCCGCGGGCTTCCGAATAGGTTGCCGGAAGCCGACGAGAACATGCCGGTGCCGGCGGCCATGTTCATGGGCTTGAATGGGATTGGGAGGAGATCTTGGGGGAGGGATTTTAATGGGTTGCTGAATCCAGACATGGCCATGGACGTGTTCGTGTTCGTGTTCGAGCTTATCGGCATCGTGGACATGAGATCGGGGAGTTGGGCCGATAAATTTGGGCCCAATGACCCCATTATGCCTTGATTCACCTTGTTGTTTTCCTCGGCTAGTGCATCGCAAAATGCTCTATGAGTGATGAAGCTATCTCTCCTGAAATATGAATTCAAAATTTGATCAAAATTACAGTTTAACACACTAATGAAATTAAATGGACTCTATAATCGCTTCAAATCTTACAGTTTATATTGTACATAATAATATACACACACATCCCTTATATATTAATCCGAGATCATATCAAATCAAGTCAAGAGAGGCCAAAATATCATGAGCCTAGCCCATCAAAATATTGAAATTGTTGGAAATAATACAACATGTATCAAAATTCATAATTCTCATTTAATTTAGACCACCTTTAATTTTAATTTTTTTTGCCATTACAACACGTCAATACCCTCAATTTCTGTTCAATCAAAGTCTGTGTTATGTTGTTTAATTGATCAAACGATTAACTAAGATGGAGAAATGAAGCAAACAATATACATATGAAAAATCAAACCTTGAGAAAATAGTTCCACAATCACACTTATATTCCCTAGTGCCACAAGTCTTCTGATGAGCCTTCCAATCGGATTGAACTGCATATTTCTTGGAACATTTGTCACATTTCCACTTCTTCTCGCCATGCTTCCTGCTGTAGTGCTTCTTGATCCCGGTGAGATCGCCGAGGGCCCGACCCGGGTTGTGGTGGACGCAGGTGGGTTCGGGGCAGATGTAGACCCGTTTCTTGACCTCCGTCGTCGTTCTCTGCCTCAGCTTCCATGGCAGATTGTGCCCTCTTCTGTGCAGCTGCAGATTCTGGTCTCTTTGAAACCCTTTGTTGCAGATTTCGCACACGAACCGGTTCGTCGCCATCAGCGTCGTCGGAGACAGCGCCACCACTTCCGCCGTCGGATCTTCCAACAGCAACAAAAGGTGCAATTATTGGACTTCACCCTTTTAAATAATACTATATGCCATTCTTTTGTTCATTTAATTTAAATATCACATCACTTTGATAATTCTATTTCTATCTTTAACGATATATGTATATACATAGCATGATCCATGCTGATGATCAGCTCATTCTTGAAATATATATCAAGAAAGCTAAGTGATTAATTTTTTATTTATTTTTGGTGTAGAAATTGTAGGTAGCTAGGTACCTGGAGTTCCTGGAAGATTTCTCTTCTTCTTAGGTGCAGGCTGGAGCTGCTTGTGAGAGCCGGAGGAGCCATTACTGGTAGTGGAGGCGGCGGCGGCGGCGGCGTTGGACTGCTTCTCTTGCTGCTGTTGGACTTCTCCAGAAGAGAAGCTCCCTTCATCACCTGTGATGTTTGACATTACAAATATTGTGTTTATGGTAGAAAATAAATTAAAATTAGAATTTGTTTGTTTGTTTTTTTGGTGGAGATGGGAATGAGTTTAGGTGGAGGAGGACAAAAGGGCAGCTGGGATGGAAGAGCTTTGTTATGAACATATGTATTTGGTCTCCTTTGGCTTATTTGCTATATATATATACTAAGTGATAAGAGACAGCTGATAGGGAAATCCCCCCTAACTTTCCTTCATGCCAATTTTCAATTTAAAGATAAATTTACGTACGTATGTGGTGTAGTGGCATAATAGTAAATTAGTTTTTTTTTTTTGTGATTGAGGCATAATAGTAAATTAGTGCTTAAATTATTTTCATGTGAGATGTTGCTTGAGCTGTATCAGTATGCTATCGAATCAAGCTAGAGGTAGAAATCAGGCCCAGTTTTAACTTTTACGAGATTTTTGTATAGATAATTTTGATCCGGCCGTGCCCACCCCGATAGTTAATTTTTTTCGTCCCGGTAAATAATTATGTTGCAATAAAATGTTTTAATGGTGATATAATTTTTGAAGTCTCGTGATATTTATAAATATCACTAAACAATATTGTGATATTTTAAAATTGGGTTAATTGCCGCTAAATTCAAAAGCTTTTTGAAATTTCGCGATATTCTCACCAACTTCAAAATCGGCGTATAAATACACGAATTGAGAATTCGTTCTTAATGTTCCCAAAATTAAAAAATCCGGCGAGATGACATGGCAAATACCTATGACATGTCAATTTCATGCCAAATCAGCTATGACATGTCATTGTTTTAATTTTTTTAATAATTTTATTTATTTATAATTAATTTTTTAAAAAAATAAAAATCACCTATGCTACCCCATACCCAAACACCCCCCCAAACCTACCCCCTTCCCCAACCCCCCGACCACCACCTCCCCAAACCCCCGGCGCCACCCCGACCATCACCTCCCAAACTCCCGGCCTGCAAACACCCCCCAAACCTACCTCCTTCCCCAAACCCCGTTCGCCTCCTCCATCTACCCTCATCCCCACCCACATCGTCGCCTCATCCACCCACGTCGCTTCCCTCACCTTCCGCCTGCTCCACGCCGCCGAGACTTAGGGTTTGTGGCTTCGGGATCGGAGGAGAGCAACCATGCCCTTTCTTCGCCGTCAGTCGCCTCTTTCTCTCTCTCCATTTTCGGCTCGTCAACAACCCTCACCCAAATTCATCCCCATTTTAGTTTGTGAATTTGGGGATTTGTTGATTTAGGGATTTTATTGATTTCATCCCCAAATTTACCCCTTTCTGAAATCTCGTAGATTTATCCCGGAAATTGAGGAGTCCTCTTGCTCACAGGCGAAATCTCGTGAATTTCTTCGTCTGGGGTTTAGGGGAAGAGGTGGCGAAGGAGGAGGGCGGCAGAGCGGGCGTTATGGGTGCGGAGAGTGTGGGTTTCTTCGTCTGGGGTTTGGGGGAGAGGTGGCGGAGGAGGAGGGCGGCATAGCGGGTGTTGTGGAAGAGCGCGGTGGCGGCGGGAGGAGGAGGAGATGGGGAGGGTAAGGTCGCGATTTGGTGAGGCGATTTGAAGGAAGGGAGGCCACGATTTGCAGAGCGGCAGTGAAAGGCGAGAGAGAGATGGACCGGCGGCTGTTGTAGGTGAGTGTGTGTGTTGTTGTTGACAGTTGAGAACAGGCGGAGATGGGCGGTGGTGGTGGTCTGGTGGCTGGAAGTCCAGAGCTCGGCGATGGTGGTGGCTGGAAGTCCAGAGCTCGGCGATGGTGGTGGCTGGAAGTCCAGAGCTCGGCGATGGTGGTGGCTGGAAGTCCAGAACTCGGCGGCGGTGGTGGTGTGCAAGAGAGAGAGATTTCTGCAATTTTTTTTTCTTTTTTTTAATGTTGTTGGAAATCAAAACGACGTCGTTTTGATTTTGAAAAAACGACGTCGTTTCCTTACGCCGCCGACTATGCCACGCTGTAATTACGGTAGTCCACGTCAGTTTCAAATTAGGCGAATTTTTTAATTTTGGGAACATTAAGAACGAATTCTCAATTCGTGTATTTATACGCCGATTTTGAAGTTGGTGAGAATATCGCGAAATTTCAAAAAGCTTTTGAATTTAGCGGCAATTAACCCTTTAAAATTAGTAGCTATTATGTGTGACAAAAATATAAAGATAGTATTATAAAGTTAATGAATATTTGAGGGTGTAATTAATTTTGTGATATGTAAATGTATAGTTATTTTGTGACATGAAAGTGTAATTATTCTTTATGATTATATTTATAATTAACATTCTTGAAAATTTTAAATTTATTAATAATTAAAATAATATAATATAATTTGTATGTACATGAGAGAGAGAGAGAGAGAGCTACCTATGTGCAACATAAAGTATTTTGTGATATATAGCTTTATCGATATAGCAAATTTAGTTATATTAATTAATAGGCGATGTTACAAAATTTGTTATATTTAAATGCAACAAAACCTACTTATATTTTTACGTGTAATGAATTTCTTGTTTTGGTTGTTCCGGTTTTGGTTCTTCCTCGATCTTTGGTTAGTTTTGTTTTTATTTTGGGTTGGCTTGAGCCAGGAGTGTTTGAGGATGATGGTTAGGCTGGAGTTCCGGAAACACTAATTTTCGCTCTTTCACCCCTAGCTGTCTTTTTATCGTTTGTTAGACGAGTACTCTTTTTCCCTTTTACAGTTTTTCCCTTCGGGTTTTCCGTAGAAGGGTTTTAATGAGGCTAGACCCTTAGTCTATTTTTTTTTGTGTTTTCAGGGGTTTTTAGGTTCTTTTTCTTTTTCTTTTTCTCTTTTATATATAACCGCATTTTAATAAAAAAAATATTTTTAAGTGTAATATATGTATATGGATACATATGTGTTATACCTAAAAATATACTTAACAAATTTTGTGACACGTCTTTTAGTATCAGTAAAACATACTTAAAGAAGTGTACTTATTTTAGCTCTCACTTATATATATATATATATATATATATATATATATATAGGGAAGAGCTAAAATAAGAGCATTTCTTAAGATATAAAATAAGAATCATTTTCAGCCCTTAGATTATCAAGATCTACGGTTGATTCGTAATCGTGTTGGATGGATTTATGGTCCTGAGTTCGAATCCCAAAGGTAGCAAAAATTTATTTTTCACAATTCATACCTTTATACAGCGAATTCATACGTGTTCTACATAAAATTCATACATTAAAAATTACTCTTATTTCTTATTTTAAGATGTGCTCTCACGGTAGCCCACCCCTATATATATATATATATATATATATATATATATATATATATAGGGGAGGGCTAAAATAAGTATATTTTTTAAGATATAAAATAAGAATCATTTTCAGCCCTTAGATCATCAAGATCTACGGTTGATTCATCATCATGTTGGATGGATTCATGGTCCTGAGTTCGAATCCCAAATATAGCAAAAATTTATTTTTCACAATTCATACTTTTATACAACAAATTCATACGCGTTCTACATAAAATTCATACATTTTTTCTAGTTCTTATTTCTTATTTTAAGAGGTGCTCTCACGGTAGCCCTTATATATATAGACCGTATATAAGTTATAGTTACTTTGTGCTCTTTCACTAGCATTTAAATTCATTCCTACACTTCAGTTCATAAATAATAAGGATTCCACTTTCTTTTGATATTTTGATCATTTGCTTTGAATATTCAATATTTTTTTTTGAAGTAATATATTAAATAGTCATAAGGAGAATAAAAATAAAAAAAGTCACTTTTGGTTTAAGAGTGAGTTTTATCTTCTTCTTCTTTTTTTATAGTATATTAGTAGCCATTTTATTAGTTCACTCCATCAAATATATTGCTCTTTTGTATCCGGCTTTATCTCACAATATTATAACGTTGATCTTATGAAAACTAAAAAAGTATTTTGATTTTGTATTTTGATTTATATACGTAATCTACATCCTTTATTCTCTGTTCTCATATATATATATGCACGTATGACGTATGCATGTATATATTAATATGGAATTTGAATAGCGTCCAAAATAGAGCATCGTGTAATATTCCCAGGTAGTACTTGTTTTTTGTAGCCAATTAAGTGGCCAAATATGTGCATTCATGGTCGAATTTTGGTTTGAGCTATTATTGTTTTTATTTGGTTTTTGGGATTGATAAAACCAAATGAGTTGGTATTGTTTCTTTCAATACAGCAATATTTTACGAATTAAATAAATTTAATTTTTTTATATTATTTAGATTAATTATCACGAACAAGAAATATGCATGCTTCGAAAGTTTTGGTGTATACTTTATTTGTAGTTTCTACGATTTGTATATATACATATAATTAAGTTTCAAAAGGTGAATAACTGAATTTTGTCGGTCTCCCTCTCTTTCTTATTAATTTTATTAGATTATTCTTCATACTAGGATTACTTTAATCCCCCCATTAGAATGATATATGAATCAAGCAAAACTAGTTCAAATGATATAAATATCAAAGATTTTGAGTTAGCCCAAAATTACAATCTATTAAAGTAAATAAGAGATTAGTCTTATTATTTTGATTTATTAAAACTAATCCTCGGAAGTAAACGATCTCTTACCGTTTGAACGTAAAATACACACGGACGTGATTATATAAATGAAAAATTATTGAGTCATTTTCAATTTAAACTATTATTTTTATATTCATTAAAAATATTGTTCGATTTTCGTAATTACGCTTAAAACTTGTTTGCAATTTGATAAAACAATGAAAAGACTCGATCGAACTCGAATCCATAGCGACAAACCTGATTTTGAATATTTACTTTTACATAGTAACCAAACTTTTATAGCACTAACTAGTTTTCCTATCAAAACTTTTATTACTAATTAAATGGATTAATTGCCACCCAGCATTAATTTACCATAATTGTGATACCATATTTTAGTTGGCATCCTCGGTTCCATTATTTTGTGTGTACCACTCTTAATTTATTATAATTTTTAATTATATTTTCTTTAATTTTAATTTATTATGCTTTAATATTATAAAAAATAATTAACAAGGGTTCACTTCTCCAATTAAAGTTTATAATTATTTTTTATATATTTATTTAAATTAATAATTGATTATTTGGGTTCATTAATTCAAAGTTAGGGTATATAATTTTTTTAAAAATTAATTTTTAGTTATAAATATTAATTAGAGTTCATAATATAATAATATTTTTTATTTTTATAAAAAACAATTATAAAATAGATAAATTAAAAGTGATGCACAATGGTACACAAAAAATAATGGAACAGATGATCTCATCTGCTTTTTCAACGGTAAAACTAAGTCGTTTTAGTATTCTAAGTCAAACGAACTTCACCGATTTCTTTTAAAACTAATTGCAAACAATTTAGAGGTCATGTTGTTATTGCAATATTCTAAAAGTCGTTAAAAAATGTAGATCCATGTGAAGATAGTATTATTAACCCTAAATATATTGAATGATCCATGAACAAAGGAAGGTGCATAATTAAATTAAACTTATTGATAACTACGTACATAATAGCAGTCTAACTCAAACGAAATTCAAAGGTATGGATTTGCATATGTATTTCCACAACCCTATTAGATTACAAACAAACAGTCCGGCTAATTAAAAATAAAAAAACAACAACAAAACAGAAAGTAGAATTTCAAGCATTTATAAGAATAAGTAATTCTTAAACATCAACAATAAAAACAAAAGTTATACGTGGGATTCATCGATGGAATTCGATACAATTAATGAGAATTAGCAACACACATATATAATGACACCCATAATCCAACAAAACTATTATTTAATGATTAAGTTAGTGAGGATTAATGGACAATTTATCCAATAAATACGCGCTTATTGTATAAAACCAACAAAATAAGTCAGTTTAGAGCGCTATATTCCTCTATTCTCATTGTATATGAAAACGACCCAGGTGTTTGGATTATTCTAGTAGCTTTGATTTAGACATTAATTTGATCAGAAATATTTAGTAAATCAATTTGTGAAAGAGCTATTTAGATTCCATTGCAGATTTGCATAGTGCAAGGAACTTGGTCAATTAGACATTTAATTATTGATACAGTGAGAGGTAATTTGGAAAATAAAAAAATCAAAAAATTAGGCTCCACAAACTAAGCAACAAAAACCAGAGACAGATCAGCCCTATTATTTGTATTCAAATTGATTACAACCCTTCGTGGCTAGCCCACCTTGAAAAGGAAGTCTACATATTTTTTATTTTCATTTTCACTTAATATATTTACATATTTCAACTTAATAAATGTAGCATGTAAGTGAACCTCCATGGATGCCCACAAACAGGCATGTCAATCTAGCCCAAAACCCGTGGGCTGGCCCGATTAATCCGTCACCCAAGAGGGTTAGGATTGAATATTTTCAACCCGATAAAAGTTACAACCCGATTAGTCCGTAACTGAATAGCCCGGCACCCGATAGGGCCGGCCCGACTAACCCGATGGGCTAGCCCGAAACCCGAATACTTAATACTAAATATTTAGATATAAAAATAAAAAAATGACAAAATATTATAAAGTCTCATCATTTCACTTTTCTGTATTTTTGAGATGCTTTGCTTCTATGAATTCAAACTATTGTTGGATATTTTATTATTTTTTCGTTAACAAAGTTGAACATTTTATTGTTACGTACCAACTTATTTTATATGTTATGCAATCTTGATGTTTTTTTTCAATATCTTAGATTTTTGCATTTCATGCTTGTTATATAATTTATATCTTTGATTTCTATGTATATTTTATACATTATACATTAGATCATTAAAAATAACAAAATACAAATGATTATTTTATTTTACGCATTTAAGCTGACTAGCCCGAAACCCGAACGTTTAGAGTTACGGTTGAAAATTTATAACCTGACAAAATCCCCAGCCCGATTAACCCGCACCCGATTAACCCGAAATTCGATAGGGCTGACCCGAAACCCAGTGGACTGGCCCGATTGACATCTCTACCCACAAATTATCTTAACTCAAATCGTAAAATTTATTAGATGCATAATCTTTCAATTACAATTCCATCAATTAAATATCAAGGATGCATGGAATATAACACTCCCTGAATTTTTTTATTTAATATAATATTTCTATATGAAACAAACATAGTCATGTACAATTTTAAATTATAAAAATATAATAATATAAAAGTTGCCAAGTTACTTTCCTTCACACAATCTTAAAACTTTTTGACTTAAAAAAAGATGATTGCAAAAAGGTGACAATTTTTTAAACAACATTTTTCACTCTTAAAAGCAACTTACCTCAAATCATTGTTCAATATGATATCCCGTGATATCCAATTTTCTGAGGCCCGCTTCATCGAGTTGTACCTTGTAGCGGATTAAAGTTCTCCAAAACATAACTATTTTTGATATTTTACCCTCCTCATGCAAAACGTACAACGCCATAAGCAGGTGTGAACAGAAAGTGTAGAAAGCCGTTGATGCGCAGGATTTGCCCCTTGATTGTCAAATCGTCACCGGCCTTATACGGTGTGGGCCCAAATATGTTTTGAAGTCGGTCCAAGTGCTATTTATCAGAATTATTTTGAAAAGATTTGTAATTTATTATTTTTATATTATCAGGAAATGAAAAATTGTAGCCATATAGTTATTGGAAAAGACATATAGAATATATATAATTATTATTTTTTCGCGTCTATTAAATTTGATAATATTATTTCAAGTTGAGTGAAGTTTTAGAAAAAAGTTTATTCTGATATTGGGCTGAAAACATGGAGCAGAAATGTGCAGGCCCAACTTTAACGTAAAAATTTATCGTGGCTGGGTTAATAATTGGAAATACGAGGAAGCCCAAGTCGTATAAATTTTTGGAAAATTTTATGCAAATATATATCTTCAGATGAATTTATTCGGTACCGAAAGCTGATTAGGATAAGTTAAAATGTGGTGTGGTTTAATTAATTAGAAGCATGCCTAGGATTATAGCAATTGTATGATAATTAATGGACAAGCCAGATTGATTATCGGGCAAACATATTCAATATGTATCTTAAGTTTAATATGCTATAAAAATCATCAAAAATAAATTTTAAATGAATAAGTTATGAAACTTTTAAAGTTTTAAAATATTTTATTTTCTCTCTCTTCATTAAATTTTATTTATGTTTATATATGAAAATATTTATTTATTTATTTATTTATAATGACACATAATAGTTAATAATAATGCGTAATGCTAATTTTCAATATCAAATAATTTAAATTTATTTAATAACTATAATTATCGTTACACTTTATACAATGTTGAAAAATTTACATTTTCAAATTATGGGTTTTATTCACTAGTTGATGTGAATTATATTTTAATTATTTTTAATATGTATATTTATTTATTTAAATATATCTTTTAATTTTGATATTTTTCGTGTATGGCACGATGATCATACTAGTAATAATAATAAGGATGTAACAGGGAACTATTCTGATCCATTTTTTTTATTGAGATGACACTAACACTAACACGATCTTGGAATGACACTAACACTATTTTGTTTTACAAATGTCGCTATTTCAAAAATAACACTAACACTATTTTGTCTTACAAATGACATTATTTTGAAAATGACACTAACACTATAATGAAATGACACTAACACTTGGCATTCGAGTAGAATAGTCCAATTGGATTAGATTCGGATCGGATACGACTCGAGTGTACCGTACATTCGAATGTACATGAGATTTTGCGTTAAATTAATAAATATGTGGCGGAGGAGGTGTTTGGAGGAGTATTTTCAGAACATCCAATGCTTAGTTCGCTCTAGAAATTTTTATCTTTTTTAGCGTTGACAATAATCTCTATTGATATGAAAATCTTAAGAAAAAAAAGAGAAAATCAAATTAATTTAGACTCAAACTAAATAATGTTGTATACTTTTAAATAAGATTTATTACGTACACGAGTGACGATGCAAAGAGCCCAACAATCACAAATAGAATTTCGCTGCTCAACTAAAAATTTGTCAAAGTTTAATCGATATAGAGTGATCCATATATATATATATATATATATATATATATATATATATATATATATATTTTAAATATTCAAAACATATATATACCTATATACATAATAGCTAGAAATAAAGAAAGCATATGTAGTCGGAATCTTATTACAACTTTTGAAGGTGGGGAAATTTTAAATTAAGGGAACAAATTTCCAGAAAAGACATCCTTTTTGGTTCACTTTCAAGAATTCAATGCCTACATCCACTCAAAGGATCACGTCTTAGATAAAACACATTTGTTACATAATCCCTTTTTCTTTCATCATTACATTTTTAGGTAAGGCCTTTTATAACTCGCAATTTAATTAATTACTAATCTTTGTAATCGGATTTCGTCAAAAAAAAAAAAAAATTCTGTAATCGCAATTTAGATCATTCATCCACAGCTCCACTGCCCTAATTTCAACTTCGAAATAAGATAAGAGGTTATTGCTGGAAAATATCTATAATTTGTCAATTTTCTAATTTATAATATGACCTTAAAATTTGACCAAAAAATACACCAATTTTCAATTTAATCGTAATTATAATATGACCTTATAAGTTGACCAAAAAATACACCAATTTTCAATTTAGTCGCAATGATAACTTGACCTCGTATTGATTGTTTAAACGTGCGCGCACACACACATATATATCTACGTTTTCAACGCACAAATGCAGATATATAAATTTGATTTTAATATTCTATTAATATATTACATATATAATAAGTATTTATCTATTTAAATTATGAAATTATAAAATATTAGGACCAATAAATAATTTAGGTGCACATGTAATGGGAACTATGTTAAAAAAGTAAATATATTATATACTTATTTATATATATGAAATAAATATGAAAAGTAATTTTTTTGAACTATATATGTCATCAAATATAGATGTATATATATATATATATATATATATATATATATATATATAGGGTAGGGTTAATATAAAAACCCCTCTTAAGATGAAAACTAGGAACCAATTTAAAGTCATTGATTTAAATAAAATAGAGGGCTGAGATTAAACTACAGATGCACAATTTCGATTGCATAGATGCACAATTTCGATTTGCTTGAGTATTTTGCATTGTTGGTTTCAATTGCATAAATTGCATATTTTTTAAGTGCACAGTAAAATATAATAGATGCACAGTTTCTTTTGTTGACTAAATCATAACCATTAGATCTAATATTTAAAAGGTCAAGATTAGGTTCCTAGTTCTCATTTTAACAGAGGTTTTTATTAGAACCTCTTCCTATATATATATATATATATATATATATATTATTGTGAGATGATTAAAAATATTTAATGTTAAATTTTGATATTATTAGTACTAAATTATAAGGTCATGTTATAATTGCGATTAAATTAAAAATTGACATATTTTCTGGTCAAATTATAAGGTCGTGTTATAATTGCGACTAAATTGAAAATTAGTGTATTTTCTGATAAGATTTTAAGATCATGTTGTAAATTAAAAAAATTGGTAAACTGTAGATATTTTTCGGCAATAACCAATGACATAACTGTATCCTTGGTTATAAACTGTATTAAAATATTAAAAGAGAAAAGAATATAGTATATAGAACAATAATCCTAGATCATTCCACTTACCAAACCACGATAACTTCACTAATTTCAAATCTCAAAATGCGATTGTGACACCTCTAAAAGCTCCACTTGTTTATCCTTCTATTATATTTATCTACATTCTTTATTGCGCATAACTTATTTCCAACCCCAGAAATAGCAATACTTTTTCTATTTTAATAGTAGAATATTCCATCAGCGATTTGTTATTGAAGGCAAAATAAAATTTGTGAAGTCATATGGCTGGATTAAATATGCAAAATGTTGTAGTTTGGAGTTAAAAGTCAACCTTAAAATAAAAGGCCTAGGTGTTCAAATATAAATTAAAGGACAAATACCATGCATATTCTATTTGATATAGGATCATTTTCAAAAATATTCTGAACTTTACTATAAAATAAAAATTCAGCACTTAATTTGTTTGATTTATTACAAATTTGACATCGGATCAAACTTGCATTACCTACAAAATAGCGTGGAGTACTAGATGGGCAAATGAATACTCAAGTAGGTTTCTAGAATTTGATCCATGTAATTTTTGAAGTAATAAAAATTTGATCTAGTGTAAGATTTGTAATTAGTCAATTAGCTAGGTTAGGTTCTAAATTAATTGTTGTTTTAAAAAAAATCATTTGGCTATATATATCATTTTATGTATTAGTGACTCCCAAAACTTTTCTCCATGAATGATTTGGCTATATATAATTTTATTTATGTATTAATGAGTCCCAAAACTTTTCACCTATGAGCTCATCTTAAATAAGTTAAATAATGAAGTAAAACTTGAACCAGATCCCTACTTTAGTTTGTGGTCCTAAAATGCTTTTCCTACTTGATAAGACCAAAAGTCACATATTGTTTGTTTATTTCAAGCTGATTTTTGAACCACATTCCCTGTCCCATGCAATAGTGAATTCACGGTACGGCTGGAACAATATTATTGGTTAAATCCAATAATAAAACAATATTGACGTAGATAGTGGAAATTTTAATTAATGCTATAATGGGATATATTCTTGAATTATGAATCGTATATATTTAGGAATTCAATAAAGAGTGAATAGGTATCTGGATTACTTTACCTTATAAATACTATTCACACAAGTTAACAGCCATTGGCAATTAGAAGCTGACTTTTTTATTCTTGGTTTAGGTTTTGCTCTCTTATTCTTCTTTTATTTTGTTGTAAGTTGTACAATATCATATGCACACACAAAAAAAGAAGAGAGAGAGAATCAGAACAACCTTAGTACTAAGGTAATATTTCCAAGGAGAAGATAATATTGACAATGCTATTTATGGATCAAAATTTCAGTGAGAAAAAATAATGGTGAAATATATGGTGAGAAATGAGAACGAATTTAGAATAATAGATATTTAAATTTAATTATGACTGATGTTAATTTATTTAAATTTATCATGTAAGAAAAATAATAAATAAGTGAGTGCAAATCAATGAATAAGCCGCTTGTAATACATGAACAATCGTTCAAACCTGAATTCGAATCTTGAAGGAACGAAATTTTATATATTAACTGAATACATTATTCGTCCATTACAATTCATTATTCTCATTTCTCACGAAAGTGGTCATTCTCATTATATATAACCTAACCCATATATATATATATATATATATATATATATATATATATATATATATATATATATATATATATATATATATATAGGGAGAAGATCCATGGAGAATGCTAAATATTTTGAGAATAGAGAATGCGTTCGAATAAGTCTGTAATTTCGATGAATAAATCAATATATCGTATGAATAAGATTTTTGGCCATGGTTCGAATCCTGATAGGGGTGAGATTTTCACTATTTTTACCATATTTACTGAATACATCTGTTCATTATTTATGCTGATCTATTCGTAAAATTTATAAACTTATTCGTTATTTTTCATTCTCTCGAAAAATATAATTTTCTATGGATCCCTACCCTATATAGTATATATATATATATATATATATATATATATATATATGTATGTATAATTTACTTAAAAGGAATTCTATAAATATATAACAAAATAGGTATTTTTAGCATTTTTCTTTGAATTATTCACTATGTTAATAATATTATTAAGAGAAAAGTATTAGATATCTTTTTCCGAATGCAAAAACCATGCTGCAGATGTACTCTTTCTTAATAAAGCTAGAGTGGAGGCAATTTTACCACATAGAGTAGCATATAAAGCTAAAAAGAATTTGATTTACATATTGATATTATCGTTGTAATTATCTAAAATTTTAATTTATAAAATATAAAAACATTATCGATCCAAAAATTTAATTAAGTATATACGACTAAAATTATAATAAAATTAATAAATGAAAGAAAGAGTTAATGGGCTCAATTAGCACTTCTTGGATAAGAAAAGGAAAAAATGTCCACCCAAATAAAAATATGGAAAAACTAGCCTTTTTTAATGTAAATGTACAATTATACCCTTAATACTGTTACACACTTTTTCGGAAAAGTGTGTAATAACGTAAAAGTGTGTAATTGCAAAAAAGTGTGTAACAGTGTAAAATACACTGTTACACACTTTTTCAAAAATCGTGTAATAGTGTATTTTACAATGTTACACACTTTTTCTCAAAAATGTGTAATTACGTAAAAGTGTGTGATTGCGAAAAAGTGTGTAACAGTGTAAAATACACTGTTACACACTTTTTCGCTTATAAAATGTGTGTAATAGAGTATTTTATACTGTTACACACTAAAAGGGTATTTCAGTCAAAAATGCTATTATTTCCATATTTTTATTTGTATGGCTAGAATTTCCTATAACTAAAAGGTTTTGGCTAGAGTAGGGTGCTGCCTCGAAACGAAATACGTGGTTGATTATTTTTTTCTCGGATTTTTTTTTGGAAGCAATTTTTTCTCGGATTTTTCTGAAGCAACTATGTACGCATGTATTTTGTGAAAGTTTTTTGAAAGTCGAACAAATTAATTCTATGAAAGATAAAACTTATAGATATGATCAGAGATATACCAACGCCCATAACTAGCTAGCTAATCTGCCGTCGTAACCTGCCCGCCCTAATAATTACTCAATATATGTTCGTGAGAAAGAATCCAATTATAATGGCGCTAAATATATATGATGAGAAATGAGAATATAAATTTGGAACATGCACTGGATATTCAGATTTTATGACTGAATCAATAAAATCCACGAAGAAATCAATGTATAACGCACAAATAATCATTCTCACGAAAGATCATAACATTCTCACTGCATCTCAATCCGTTATATAATTAATGTTATCTATCGTGAGAAATGATAATAACAAACAAATTAATAAAATCCATGAATAAATCAATGTAGCGCACGAATAGTCAGTTTCAGTTGGGTTTGAATCCTGAAGGAGGTGGAAATTTCAACACATTAACTTAATACGACTATTCGTGCATTACATTGATTTTACATTAATTTATTCATAGATTTTATCAATTTATTTGTTATTCTCATTCTCATTCTCATTTCTCATGCTTAATTTGAATAAATATCAATCATATGAGATTTGAATATCTCACGTTCCACATTCATTCTCAATTCTCATAACATTTATCCATTCTCACATTCTCATTTCTCTCTCTCTCTCTCTCTCTCTCTCTCTCTCTCTCTCTCTCTCTCACACACACACACACACACACACTCTCTCTCTCTCTCTATATATATATATAGGGATAGGATCCTGTGAGAATTTATGATTTTGTGAGAACTAAGAACCATTCTAGTCCCTAGATTATTATTAATTCTACGGTTTAGATTAGTAGTTAGGCGCTAATATTATAATTACCATTTTAATTAGAAATCAGTTGAATCATATGAATATGGGTAGTTTTGGTATTTAACTAGAAGTTAAAAATCGTGTGAATTGAAAGATTGGGTACAATCCCACAATTATCGTTGCCATTTCTAGCCTATCACCTATAGTCATATTCAAGTCTTTTCATTATCTACCATTAGAGAGTGAAGTTTTGGCTATTCATTGTCATTTGTCACCGCCGGACTTCTTCATCTAAAGCAAGGAGAAGGATAATAGAGAGCAGATCGCTGAACATCGCCGACCTCGGAAAAATGTTTGTATCATTTTTTAAATCTCGTCGGCTTGTGTTCCGATTTTATATTTTTTTCACGAAATGAACAGCCGGCGGAGTTTCCGATAATGTTGAACAAACCCTTGGTTTTCCAGCGCTTTCCGGCGAAGCGTCGAGAATGTATAAACATATTTGATTTTTTGTTGGATTTTAGATAATGTATGTGTTGAATTTTATCTCCCTAAAAACTGTGAAGCACATGAAAACCCTTGGTTTTCTAGCGCTTTCTGGCGAAACGTCGAGAATTTATGAACATATTTGATTTTCTTTTGGATTTTTGATAATGTATTTGTTAGTTCTTTTCATAATTTTTTTCACTTTGTTCACGAATTTAAATGTATTGTTCATAGAAATGAACGCATGTTAGGTAGATGTTATTCATGTGTGTGAGACGTTATTCATTTTGGAATATGTTCATTAGATATTGGAAATTATGCACGGTATATGCTCATTCATTCAATTAGTGAAATGTTCACTTGAATATGGTTATTATTCACGGCAGTGTTGTTTTTGTTCAAAGTGTGATGTTAGATATTATTTACGGTGTATGTTAATTCACGTCAGTAGTGAAAATATTCATGGGATATTGTTCACGGTATATGTTCATTCATGACACTAATGATATAGATTTTGACACATGAATATATGGAGTGAATAATTCTACAATGATGAAATCAATTAACATACTTATATTATTGGATGAACAGGGTGTGGTTTGGTTGATGTGTGAACTTGTTCATTGATTATTCAGTTGTTGTTCATATGCTTCATATACATGTCATTTGTCTGTTCATATGCCTTAACATTGTTGTTCGTGAGATGTATTATTTAATAATAATGTATTGATGTTCTAATAACCTTATGAATTCATTCATTAAGTGTTGATTCTCGTTCACTACTATGTACGTTGTTTAATAACAATCTTATTTGACTTACAGATCATTCAAATATTCGACTAAATATTAGGACCGTCTCTGGATTCATGTGGAAGAGAGCTATGAGATTATAACCTTGTGCATCGATTCTATATTGTGACTACAATTGTGTCAAAGAAGAAGTCGCGTAGTCCGCAAATGTGAATTATATATCGCAAACTGTGCATGGATCCTAAGTTTTGCTATTGTTTTATTCATGAACATTGAACTTTGTGAACAATACAACATTGTCATATTTGAGATTCTTATTTGTTGGGATTGTTAATCTTATGTTCGTACTATGAGTTTGAACTTATATCTTCAAGTCAGTAAATTGAGAGTATTATTTATTTGATTTATTAACAATGTTCAATGATTACATGAAATGAGATTGTATATTCTATCTATATGAAATTACTGTTCATAAGCTTATTCATTTAATATTTTATTTTTCATTACGTTTATTGTAAAAATTGATATTCATGATATTATATTTGTGTTCATCTATCACATGTGGGCTGTTTAATTATTTCTTCATTAAGCATTTGGTTTTTTATGGGAAAGAATAATCTACGCGTTATAATTTTTTGTTCACTGGTTAATAAGATTTGTTCATGCTTATGTTCCTTTTCTTCATTTATGTTATTATTTTGTTCAACAATTTGTGTTTAATTTCAAAGTATATGACATTATTGTTCATAAGGTTATTCATTTGGTCTTCATTAAGAATTTGGTTTTTTATGAGAAAAGAATAAATGTGTGTTATTTACTTTTTTGTTCAAGTTAAGTACTTTTGTTCATGTCTATATTCTTTTTTGTTCATTCATGTTATTGTTCACGGGTTAATATGGTTCATAGTCAAATCCTGCAAAACGAAAATCTTAATTATCCGTGAAGTGCAAACATATTGATATGGATTTAATGACATAAAATACATATTATCTTCAATTGTTTAAATAATAAAATTATACTACTAAATTCAAATACATGAAATGATTGAATTGTTAATTTATAAAATAAAATATAAAAACATTTTAAAAATGAACAACTAATACAATTACATGAACAAGAACCTTGAGTAGATAATATTTGAAATCGAAAATATGGAGGCTTGTGAATAATGGATATGGAATTTAATAAACAAAAAACTCAAACAAGATTGAGTGAATAATGACAAAATCGAAGCAACCACAATACCAAATATTCGGATGTGAGATAGTGGGGAATGCATGATATGGTCAAAATCCAACATTCCATAGATAAGAGATATGTTTGCATGATATTAGGAGGAAAACAATTACAAAAAATAAGAAAATGACGGAATCAACCTTTCCCACGAAAATAAAGCCTAATTACTAATGTAGATATCAACCGTTAGATGACAAGAATCAAGGGCTATAATTAGTTCTTAGTTCTCACAAAAAATTGAAGTTCTCACATGATCCTCTCCCTATATATATATATATATATATATATATATATATATATATATAATTTGAGATTAGCTTTCATTTACTTCCTAAACTGCATTTTTAATTCTAGATGTGAAAGAGATTGAATCAATTAAATATTAGTATATAGTACGTAAATTAGGCAAGTCAATTATTGGTGACCTCTTTTTCTCATGAATTTTTTCTTTTTTTATATGTGCAACTTATAAATGTTGGATGTCACCATCTCGACGATGTTAGGGGTAAATTGTTCACCGGAAAACTCAGCACATTAGGAAAATGACATATATATGGATCACTCTAAATATAAATTGCATTGAATTGACAAAGATATATATATATATATATATATATATATATATATATATAGGGGAAGGCTAAAATAAGAACGCTTCTTAAAATATAAATTAGGAACCATTTTCAGCCCTTAGATCATCAAGATCTACGGTTGATTCATCATCTTGTTGGAAAATTCATGGTCCTGAGTTCGAATCCCAAAGGTAGCAAAAAATTATTTTTCGCAATTCATACCTTTATACAGTTTATTCATGCATGTTATACATAAAATTCATGCATTTTTACTGGTTCGTAATTCTTAAAATAAGGGTGGTTTATTGAATAACCGCCCCCTATATATATATATATATATATATATATATATATATATATATATATATATGGATGTGCTTTGAATAGGGAACCATGATTAATGGGACGCTTCAAGTAGAGGTAAAATCGACACACACACACTCGGAAGAGTTCAATGGAGTCATTGATCTTATCTAATCTAACGGTCACCATTTATTCACGCCATGTTCAACGGAATTTTTTTGTTGAACATATACAAGGTCGAATCTCACAACCCCCAAAAAATCAGCATTCATTCACGCCATGTTCAATGGATTTGATGAACGTTCATCAAATCCGTTGAACATATCAATAATTCCATTGAACATTCATCAAATCCGTTGAGCATGGCTTGAATAAATGCCGATTTTTGGGGGTTTGTGGGATTCGACCTTGTATATGTTCAAAAAAAAAAATTATGTTGCACATGAAGTGAATAAATGGTGACCGTTAGATTAGATAGATCAACGACTGAGATTTGGTCTCTGTTCTTTGAATATTTAGTGATCTCCATTGAATGCGACCCTATATATATCTATATATATAATAGGGGAAGGCTAAAATAAGAACGCTTCTTAAAATATAAATTAGGAACCATTTTCAACCCTTAGATCATCAAGATCTACGGTTGATTCATCAGCTTGTTGGATAAATTCATGGTCCTGAGTTCGAATCCTAAAGGTAGCAAAAAATTATTTTTCGCAATTCATGCCTTTATACAGTTTATTCATGCGTGTTATACATAAAATTCATGCATTTTTGCTGGTTCGTAATTCTTAAAATAAGGGTGATTTATTGAATAACCGCCCCCATGTAATATATATATATATATATATATATATATATATATATATATATATATATATATATTATATCACATGCCCACCGTGGGCAAGCATAACGTGCCCACCAGTGATGTGACAATTGTAATTAGAGTAAGATTTGCTAATTCTCTTTCCTAATTACAATTGCAACATCACTGGTGGGCACGTTATGCTTGCCCACGGTGGGCATGTGATCGTTTCTTATTAATTATATAACATCCACAAAATAAGTATAGTAGAGCCATGTGGGACGCTCCAAAGTAAAATAGACATATATATATATATATATATATATAATATTTAATTAATCAGTTTCTACATAATTATTAATTATATAACATCCACAAAATAATATAATAGAGCCATGTGCGATCACAATCTCGTCATGAAATGGATTAATTAAGAATCAAACAAATTAATCTAATATTTAATTTGTTTGATTCTTAATCCATTTCATAGGAGTGTGAGTGTGGATATGAAGATATATCCACTCTTACGCTCCCAAATCAGACGAGGTAAAGAAAAAAAAAACCTATAAATTAATAGTAATTCTTCAGTTCATATATATATAACTTTAACCCATGTTTTTCTTGTCGTTCTAGACACTAAAAAATTAATTATTACTAGTCATTTGCTTCTATGTGTTAATATATATTATAGTACTAGCTAGATTTCTTGGAATGGATAAAAAGATTTACATATCCATCTATAGTTTATCGAGTAGGTACGTAGGTAATACATACATATACATATAAGAGAGATGTACATATATAGTAATATGTGCAGCTAGACCTAATTAAGTAGTGCAGGTAATCCAACATGGGTTTGGACTATAAATCCTCAAAAATTTGGTTCTTTTTAGGTTTTGTTTGGTAGCAAGCAAAGCACTCCGTGACAGGCACCTGTGCGCCACACTAATCCATAATTAACTTGCTAATCTCGGTTTAAAACCTTTTTTTATTGCATATATATTTAGTAAACCAATTTGAGAGCAAACGTAATAAGGGACCATATAAGTACTATAAATGAATAAAAAATTGCACAAGTCCTTTTCTCTTTTCAATAATCAACTAATATAAAGTGTCTATTGCTGGATTTTAATTAATTAACAATTTAACACCAAGAAAGGTGACCTAACTCGGTTCCACATACAATTTCACTCAAAATAACTTACCTGCCATTCTGCTCCCTTATAGGATGCTGACTCTACAAATTATTTTCACCTTCTTTAACTACTTGCAATTAATCCTTATTTATGCTAATTATAATTTCTTGAATTTCAATACATGTAATAATAGTCTATGTTTATTAGTCCGTTCTTAATTATTACGAAAATTCAATAAATCAAAGTTTATGAAAAAAAATTTATTTCGCTCAAGTACTTTAATTTAGTATCGATGTATAAACATTGATAAATTTGAAGCTAAAAAGTTGGTGGTGTCTATATATACAAGTGTCAAGTAAGTAGACATGATGCAATTTCGCAACGTGTCTTTGTCTGAGAGGGTCGAAAGGTTTCTGTATATAGAAAGAGTTGAAAAACATGGTTGATAACATAGGCCCTAATCACTCAAGCAGGCAAAGAGGGCTTCGATCATCATACACCAGTTATGCGGCCTCCGTGGCCGCAGTTTCCGGCGGCGGCGGAGACGAAGACGAAGGCGGGATGAGGGAGCAGGAGCGGCTCCTCCCCATCGCCAATGTGGGGCGGATCATGAAGCAGATCCTCCCGCCCAACGCGAAGATCTCCAAGGAGGCGAAGGAGACCATGCAGGAATGCGCGTCGGAGTTCATCAGCTTCGTCACCGGCGAGGCCTCCGACAAGTGCCACAAGGAGAAGCGGAAGACCGTCAACGGCGACGACATCTGCTGGGCGCTGGGGAGCTTGGGCTTTGATGATTATGGCGACTCCTTGAAGAGGTATCTCGTTAGGTATAGGGAGGCCGAGGGGGAGAGGGCGGCCAATCAGAATAAGGCGCCCGCCGCGCCCGACGACGGAGGCCTGCCCTTCAGCTTCGATCTGATGGAGAAGAGGAGGATTAATTAGGGCTTTTACATCTTTTCTTTAATCTGATTTTTATCTTGGTTGAACCTTGCTGTGATTTTCTCAACTTCTCTCTCTCTCTCTCTCTCTCTCTCTCTCTCTCTCTCTCTCTCTCTCTCTCTCTCTCTCTCCTTTTGAGTTCTAAACCAGCTGGGGTTGTATGAATACCTTAAAGTTCCTAATTTGCTTACTAATTAATTTGGTTGTTTTAATTTTACAAAGTTGCTTGGTTTGTTGATGAGTTAATTTGTGAAGTGCTTTAATTAATTTGAAGCTCGTATGTGAATTGAACGATACTAAAATTAAGCTTGTAATTTGCAGTTCGCGAAGAACTATCTAAAATTAAGCTTGTAATTTGCAGTTCGTGAATGTTTAATTAATTCGAGTATGTTTAGATTAATTTACATTTTCAAACAAATTTCGAATTAGCTAGGGTTAATATTTCAATGTTTGAAAATTGGATCCAAGTCAAAGCAAGACGACTGAAACAGTTACTTCTTCTACTCCATTGTTAGAGTACGTGTGTATTAATATTAGTTAATTTAATCTTGAAAAATCGTCTCTATAAATGGCGTTGGATTGTTTGTAATTAATCAAATTAAAAATTAATTTCGAGATCATCACATACTATTTATAAGCAGTTATGTGAAGTGTTAATTGAGAACTCTGTCTGTGAGGTTTTCTTGGAGAACTCGACCGAACAAATACAATACCCCAAAATTTTGTAATCCAAAACGTTGTTTCTTCTTGCTTCTCTTTTAATTTCCCATTTTAGGTTTTGTTGCAAATCAATAAAAACTTCATGGCGCATCTCAGACAACAAGTCTATTAATTTACATCTCAAAACGACTTTTAAATAGTAGATTTGAATTTGATTGTGTTCAGTTAAGCTTAGTTTAAAGATCTTATAAATTTTAACAATTTTTAAATTATTTCAAGATCTTGTCGCCAAGGAGACACCAAGCGGTGCGATCTCCTGTGTGTGAACAGTGAGGTCCCGAGTTCAAACCCCACTGCTCCCCCTCCCCAACTCCCCCAAGTAAAAAAAAAAAATTATTTCAAGATCTTATAAGATATATAGTTTTTCATCTAGAACTTATGAGCTCAGTTGTCAAAGTGTTTGAATAATTTAGCTTATAAGTTGGAGAGAAAATTTTTGGGTTAGAGAGAGAAAGATTTTGTTAAATAGAGAAAGTTGAAGAGGGATTAACTAGAAAGACTATTTAATAGAAATAACAAATTAAACCATAGTTAAAATTTAATTATAAAACGATTATTGCACATATAAGATTACAAAAAATAAGTTAAGGCAAGGAGCTTATTTTAAAAATTTAATAGTGTTTAGGAGCTTTTCTTATCAAACACTTTAAAAGAAGAGGTGGTCTTGGGTATATCCGGGTGTACCGTACAATCAGGTTATACATTCACTTAAACTTTGACCCGCACCCTGATTTGAACTCATATCCTGACCCAACTCATATAATTAATAATAATATTTTGAGTACGGGTCAATCCGATTATACGGTACACCCAAATGTACTCAAATTAAAGTTTGTGTTAAAAGAATTGATAAGTTACTCAACTTATAAGAGCATCCGTAATGAGGTTCCTTGATAGCCTACTTGATAGTGGTTGTGTTATTGAGTAGGTAGTGCTGCATTTGGGTTCCTTGATAGCCTACTTGATAACATTAGTTTTGATTTTATGTTTTTCATTTAAATTTAATTGCTCAAATTTAAATAACACAATTTATTTCAAATTTAAATTGCATTAATTATAAAATCCTAAATATTACATAAAACTTTAATAAAAAAAAAAACAGCCATTAGAAATTAAAATAATTTTTTTTTTATTTGAGGCGCGTGCACAGCACGCGCCACTCGAGTGCTATCCGAGCACTCGAGGAAACAGCCATTGCAACGCCATACACGAAGAAATTGCCTTACTCGAGTAATGCTCGAGGAGCTGCGTTGCCAATGCTCTAAGCTATTTTCAAGAAATTACATATTCAACCAAACAGGCTGTGTGATGATAAATCAAAGCACTTCAATCCAAAAAAAATATGTGTGCTTGACACGTGGTTGGTCAGTTCGTGTATCCTTGAAAATATTGTTGTACACACTGAGCATCTAAACATCTAATTTGTAATATAAAGTGTACTCGACTTTTGTTGGCGATTAATTAACTATGTAATAAGAAAATACAACCTATGGTATTCCCCAATTAACTATGTAGTAACCCTAGATGCCGAAGGGACCACTTTCTCACTCTCAAAATACTGCATTTGTCAATAACCTAGCTAGCTAGCTATGTCTCCCTCGCCATACGATAAAATGAAATCAACCAATTTGAAATATTAATTGGATTGAGCCCTTCTTCCCACAAGTTTGGATGACTCATCAGCTGCATATATATGTTGGGAAATTAGAGAATCGATATATTTAGGGGAATATAAACTACCAATTCATAATTTTTTTTTTTCTGAAATATAAATTTGTTGTGAAAATGTATATATAAATTCAAAAATTAAATGTTTTTGCTTTCTATAGTATTCTAATCCAAAATCATGAATTCATCCAACAAAATAATGAATCCATCGTAGATTTTTATGATTTAAGAATTAAAAATGATTCATAATCTATATTTTAAAATGAGTTTCTATTTGTCTATCCCTTATTCAAACTTAATATAAGATAGAAATAATTTTCAACCTTAGATAACAAAAATCTACGGCGAATTCATCATTTTGTTGGATGATTTCACGGTTCTGGATTCAAATCTCATAGGGAGCAAAATTTTCACTTTGAATTCATGGTATATTTTATAACGAATTCATACATATTCCCCATAATTTGTAGGGCTAATTGCCTGTAAATTCCTAACGTTTCCACGGAATTGGTTTTTGCACCTTTTTTTATTTTTCTTCTTTTAAATACCTAACCTTTACTTTTCGTCTGGAATTTATCCGGTGACCGGTTTCCCCCAAATTTTAATTGACGTGGCACCGGAAAATGACACCGTGGCACCGGAATGTGCACTGTAGGATGCCGGAAATTGAAAAGAAAACGACGCCGTTTTCATTAAGTAGAAACGACGTCGTTTAGTGTCATTTTAAGCATTCACATTTCAATCCCCAATCTCATTTCTTCGATTAGGGTCGATTTTCTAGGGTTCATCGACGAATTCAGAGAAAAGAGTGCGAATCAATAGGGAATCGTGGAAGATTCGTAGCCCATTTCACATCCCCTAAAAATTCGACTGATTAGATTGTGGCTTTCATCATCTTGCTATGTCGTCTTCACAATCCAGTGGAAATTCGAAGTTCAATGAAGGGGTTCCTGTTTGTGAGCATAAAATCCCAGCCAAAATCGATACATCTCAAACTGAAAAAAATCCTCTGCGGCGTTTCTGCAGATGTTCTCAGAAAATGGTTAGTTTCTTTGAAGTATTTTCTCTTTAGGTTTGGATTTCATACTTTTTTGGATTTTTTGCAGTCTGACAATTGTGGCTTCTGGAGCTGGTTTGATCCAGAGCTTACTACATACTACAAGATGAGCATGAACAATTTGATTCTGCAGAGAGATAAAGCTTATGAGGAATTGAAATTTAGCACTCTGATGGGAGAAATCCAGAAGGAAAAATATGCCGATTTGATGCAAATGTATGAAGTGAAGTGTGCTGAGATTGAAGAATTCAAGCTTATGATGAAGGATCAAGAGATTGAAAGTAGGAAAAGAGAAAGGAAAGTTCAGATGATAGTCTTCATTTTAGGCATAGTACTTGGTTTGTTTGCAAACAATATGTTGTGTAAACTGCCATAGCTTATAATATAGAACATGTAATGGCCTAAAGTGCAAGTTGTACTCATGCTTTTGTTGATGGAATGAAATGAGTTTGATTTTAATTATAAATTACTGAACAAACATTGTATGAACAAAAGCACTAGCAACTTGCATTAACAATCTCCCAAAATAGAGTTTTACATCATTTGTGCAGATCATTGTTTACATCAATACAAAATGTGTAACATATAGTTCAAAAGTAAAGTTCATGGTTGAATGTCAGTTGATGGGATTGAGGCCTTGCTCCTTGTTTGGATCACTCTAACATCTCTTGAATTTGGGGCACTTAGGTATTGATTTCTTGTCCTCTCACTGATATACAGACCAGCCCCTGCTCTTGCAAAGTTCCTCTCTTTGAAGAAAACATCATTTCCTCCACCTCTTCCAGAGGATCTGCCAGCTCTTCCACCCCCTCTTCCAGTGCTTCTCCCAGCTCTTCCAGCCCCTCTTCCAGTAGTAGTTGTAGAAGTGTTTGGAGTGGTACTTGTAGAAGTGCTTGGAGTGCCTTCTTCTCTCACCTTACGAGGTCTACCAACCTTGTTCTATATTGTACATAGCATTAGTTAGTTTTGAAATAGTAATGCAATCAAGAATAATCTGAATTTAAAAGATATTTACCTTAGGAGCAGGAGGTTTATCAAGGAACATATTTTGACAATTCCTCTTGTTGTGGCCTGCATCCCCACACCTCCTACATGTCATGATCATCCCCCCTCTTGACAGTTGAGTTGGATTCCTACCTTCCCTCTCATTTGCTGATCTGATTCTCTTTTTCTTGGGCCTCCCAGGCATTCTCCTTACTGCTGGAGGTTTCACCTTAAATCCCTCCACTTCAGGCCACATGCTTTCACCTCTTATGGGCACCAGACCACTTTCATAAGCCTTCAAAAACCTAGACACACTGTAATAATCATGTACCATCTCCACTGGGTCCCTTCCCATCCAATGCAGTGCACTGACAGCATGGATGCATGGGATTCCAGTGAGGTCCCAATATCTACAGGTGCAGCTATTGGCATTGATATCTACCACAAACCTGTACACAAAAAATTCAATATTTAATAAATTCAGAAATTGCAAGGAGAAGTTCATGAAGCCATAATACCTGTCTTCGAAGTGAGAAACTTCAAACTTGGAATCAAGTGAAGGCCTGGCAACACAATCAGAAATCTTCTGTCTATGCTTCTCAAGCTTTTTCCTTATGTTTGGGCATATAGTGTCTGTTACACTCAACATTTGATCCCTCTTTTTGACTTGTCTCACCATGAGGTTGCTCCTGATCTCTTCAAGCATGTGTATGACATGCTTCCCTCTTGCATTTAAAATATACCCGTTAAAGGTCTCCGAGATGTTGTTGTCTATCATGTCTGACTTCATAGTAGTCGAGATGAATGCTTTACAGAACCTGCTTGTGTCCCTAGACACAAAGTCTTCAAATGCATCAATGCTTTCTCTTTTCATCTCCAGTAGATGAGTGTTATACTTCTCCACATAAATGCTCCTACAAGCTCTCAGAAAGATGTTTTTCAACGTACCACCTTTGTGGGACTTCTTCCAGTTCATGTAGATGTGTCTAGAACAATTCCTATGTTCTGCATTGGGAGCTATCTCCTTCACAGCATTCTCCAAACCCTTGATTGGCATTGCAAATAGAAGAAATTAGTATAAATAGCAATGAATAAACACTGTAAAATCAATAAAACTGGTACTTACTTTTTGTTGGTCAGATATGAATGTATAATCTGAACCATCTCCAACTTCCAAGTCATGCAGCAGAAGCTTCATGAACCAGCTCCAATACTCCTCGTTTTCAACTTCACATGCAGCCCATGCAATTGGGAACATTTGCTCATTCCCATCTTTTGCAATGGCACACAACAGTACCCCCCCCCCCCAGAAAAGTTTTCAAGTGACACCCATCAAGTCCTATTATAGGTCTACAAGATGCCTTAAACCCCTTTAACAATGAACTAAACCCCACATATAACCCTTTGAAAACATGGCCATCTCCCAACATCAATTCAAATCTGCCCTCCCTATCACTTTTCCTAAGTTCTGCACAGTATATCCTAAGCAAGCCATAATGGTACTCAACACTTCCCCTCAACAGTTCCTTAGCAATGGATCTAGCCTTATATAACCTGTCCCTAGGTATATCATACTGAAATCTTTGAACAATGTCCTGCCTAAGGTCTGTCACTGAGAAGTGAGGTCTAGCCCTAAATACATTTAAGTATTTTTTAGCTATCCATTTGCTTGTGAGAAGCTTGTTGCTCATATGCCTAGGGCAGCTATGATCACCACCATATGTCTTTATCTTGAAACACATATCTTTGTTGTCAATACTCCCATAAACCTTCC
Organism: Salvia miltiorrhiza; assembly: GCF_028751815.1. NCBI lineage: Eukaryota > Viridiplantae > Streptophyta > Magnoliopsida > Lamiales > Lamiaceae > Salvia > Salvia miltiorrhiza. The sequence goes on along the minus strand of NC_080394.1, from coordinate 6,539,005 downwards.
ACTGACATGGTGGAATGCATCTAGCAAAACATTTATTTTTGC